>NW_024429984.1:0-6926 GCF_017639785.1 Mesocricetus auratus
AGTATTTCCATTTTTCCTACCTGAAATTTTAAGAGAGTTGCTACCTGGGGTATGAGAAGATAAGATTCAGGCATTAAATTTGGAATTCATGGTTCTCAGTGACAAAAGTGATAAACGAATTTCAATATTAATATTTTCAGTTCTTACACATAACATATGCATATAACAACAGAGACAAGGCAAAATATGATACATCTGTATGGCATATCAAATGAAATTATTATTGTGTTGTAAAATGATGTAAGATTATGTATGTAGCCGGCAGTGGTGGCACACGCCTTTAATCCCAGCACTCGGGAGGCAGAGGCAGGCAGATCTCTGTGAGTTCAAGACAGCCACCAAAACAATACAGAGAAACCCTGTCTCATAAAAAATCAAACAAAAAAACATTATGTATGTAGAAATACATTAGTATATACACTAAAGTCTTTTATTCATCCTTGATCAAAATCATAATCAGCATCCAAAAGAAGGATACAATGTTTCATCACATACAGGGGAACCTTAGAAAGTTTTTAGTCCAAGTGCTTTGTGAACAGAGCAGGTAGTCCTGCCATTCAGTATTCATCTAGGAGGGCAAGGAGGATCTTGAGTAAATACTTACAGTGACATTTGCCACATAATGCAAGTTGTATCCATTACTCTCCATCTTGTCATACTCTTGCATCTAAGCCATCTGAGTCTGTTTACTTATGTGAACAGAAAGCTTCCACTAATATGTGAAATAGTTATTACTATACTCAGGACTCCTCAAGAATGATATTTGACGATGGCTTTGAAAGGAGTGCTAAAGGGAAGTGGATTTGTTCATAGAAAACTGTAAACAATGACTGCTGTGTGAGGCTGTTCTTGCCACGGATTTATTTTCCTAGGTAGATCTCCCTGACCTGGCATTTTCAAATAAAGATGAAAGATAACTTTAATACGTACTCATAACGGACACTTAACTCTACTTTGTCTTCCCTATGAACTATACCATGTAGCCAAATGTACATTAGCTTTCAGATCGCAAATTGCACTGTGTATAAACTTTATATTAGCCATTTATTTTTGTCTATAAATCCTTAAGATGTAAAATGATACTCTGTTTTACTATGGTATAATGCTTGGCTTGTATTCTGACTAAAACCTTTTATCCTATTTAATACTGTCATGCATATTCAGAAAGCATGGTTTAGGCAGTGGTTTTACGTTTACAGATTCAGACCCCAAGGGGTCTGGGTGGAAAGACACTTTCATAGGGGTTGTATATCAGATATCCTGCCTATCAAATACTAATAGTACAATTTGTAAAAGCATCAAAATTACACTTACAAAGTAGCAATGAAATAAGTTTGTGGTTGTGGAGTCATGATGACATGAAAATGTATTGAATGGTCTTAGGGTTAGGGAGGTTGAGAACCAATGGAGAAAAGGATTCCACCTGCTCTGTATGTCCAGTGAGTTCAATCCATGGTTGCTCAAAACTATTCACTTGGAATGCACAGCACACTAGGAATGCATGTTGAGTGGGAGATCTTTATCCCATTGCTGACAAGAAGGAGAAACAGAGATAGGAAGGGGACGGACTGGACAAACTTACTGGACACCCCATGCCACATATGCTGGGATATTTACAAAAGAAATAGAATCCTTACTTTCTCCCTAAACCCTCTTTCTAATACGTACGTGGGATATATTAAAGTTTGAAGTGTAAACAAGAGCAAAGAACACTGATTTTAGGAAGTTTAGATGATCTAGCTTAAAAGGAAACTCCCAGGCAATTTACCCCTGTAGGTCTTTACTTCTATATCAGTAAAATGGGGTGACGGGTATACACCTAAAGAGTCTCACTGACAGTACACCGAAAATCAGAAGTGTAATAACTAGACATCTGGCATGGATTGAGCACACTGCAGGTGTGTGATACATACTTAATGACGTTCAGCTTCATTAGTACTTAAGATATGACCAATCTGTTTATTCTGGGACTTCTACTGTAAAAGAGTGTTTTAACAAATCATGATTATGACCAGACAAAGACTGCAAAACAAATCCAGTTTCTTAAAGAATTAGATAGAGTCATTTTGTCTAGAGATCCTTCGGTTTTACAAATATTCAAATCCGAGAAAGTCCCTGACAGCTAAAGGAACCAAAACACAGGTGTTTTATGAATTTGTAGACACTGCATACAACCATACATAGTATTTTGAAATGGTACATCCAAAAGTGTGAAAAATATAGAAGAAAGCACTTTCCATATTTGCTTTCAATACTATGTTGGTAACAGTCAGAGAAATGACAGAGCATCTCACAGGACAAAAGGCTAGGGCAAACTTTTCTCAACTCAAATAGTACTATAAAACAACTACAGCTAAACTGTTCCCCAAAAGGCCAACAAATCAGAAATATTCAATGATTGCTAAAGCCAATTAGTAAAAACTAAAAATGACATCCTGAAATGTTCAGGCAAATAGATGGAACCAGAAGAAAATAATGCTGAGTGAGGAAATCCAGACACAGAAAGATAAGCTCTGCCTGTATTCACTCATAAGTGGAAATTAGATGTAAAACAAAGTACAACCAGGCTATAATCCACAACCCAGAACAGGTAGGTAAAAAGAAAGATACACATGGAAGGCTTCAGGAAGGGGAAAAAACAGTTAAGATGTCCTGGGTAAACTGGTAGGGGGCTAGATGGGAGGGAATAGGAGATGGGAACCTGAGGGATTAAGAAGACCAGGTTGGGGGAGGGACAGAATGGGAGAGAAATGAAAGAGATATCTTGATAGAGGGAATTCTCTGGTGCTAAGCGAATTCTCAGGAATACACAAGGATGTCCCCAGATTATACTCATAGCAACAGTGGAGAGGGTGTCTGAAGGGGCCTTCCTCTTTCATCAGAATAGTGACCATTCTAATTGTCATCAGAGTACCTACATGCAGTAACTGATGGAAGCAGATGTAGTGACCCACAGCCAAACTGAGCTGAGCTCCTGGAGTTCAGTTGAAGAGATGGAGGAGGGATCATACGAAAAAGGGGAGGTCAAGGGTATGATGGGTAAAACCACAGAGACAACTGACCTGAGTAAGTAGGAGCTAGAAGACTATAGACTAACAGCTGGGAAACCTGCATGGGACTGAACTAGAGCTTCTGAATGTGGGTTGACAGTTATGTAACTTGAACTTTTGGGAGAGTCCTGGCAGTGGCACCAGGAGCTAACCCAGGGACGTGAACTAGTTTTTTGGAGCCCTTTCCCTATGGTAGGATACATAGATCAGCCTTGATAGAGGTCAGAGGGGATTTGTACTGCCTCAACTTGGTAGGACAGACTTGGTGACTCCCTAAGGAAGGCCCTACTGCTTGTGAGAAGTGGATGAAGGTTAGGAAAGGGGTAGAGGCAGGGGGCAGGGGAAGCTGGGGCTGGTATGTAAAACTAAAAACAAATTTTTAGTTTAAAAAAATCCTACAAGAAACCTACATCATAGCCTATAAACACCTCACACATTCCCTCTTTCTTTCACTTACCATCCATATAATTCCAGTGTCCCAAGATTCCACTCTGAAGTATAAACAAAAAAAGCACCCATTGCCCAACACGGAATTCAATCACAGTATTTCACTACTGGGTCTACCAGTCCAATCTCCCAGCAAAAATGAAACTATATACTTGAGGACATGAGCATGAAATAAACTTCTTCCTACTAACATCTTCCTTCTCTCTCCTCCAATGTAGTAAACTAGGCAGAAGACACGACACAATAACAACCACTTCCATATGGATGTGTTTCCTAGTCAGTTATACCTATAGTTCAAGGCTATTGGGGAGTACTTAAAAGTTAACGGTCTTGAAGTGGTGCAGGAAATGATAGCAGGATGAAGCAGAAATGTCATGCAAAATGTCTCTGACAACCAATTGCTGGCTAAACCAAGGCGTTGTTGAAGGTGCCATGCTGGGCACTTGGGAGGGGCGCAGGCTAGCCCCATCTGGGCCGTGGGTGCTGCCCTGCTGGGAAGGTACAAGGGGCACAGGCTAGCCCCACCTGGGGTGTGGCCTCACAGGGGGCTGTAATCTGAAAACCGAAACCAGAAGGCTCAGTGGACTTTCAAAGAACTTACAGGTGCCAGCAACAGGTGGCATGTGAGGGGGAAACTTAGAGAGCCAGCGGTAGTGGAAGGAAAGCCTCGTCACTCAGAATTCGAGAATTCGGTGCAGCTGAAAGCCACGGAAGATGTACAGAAACTATGGTTTAACAAGATGGACTTCTACTGACGAGAGAGAGAGAGAGAGAGAGAGAGAGAGAGAGAGAGAGAGACAGAGAGAGACAGAGAGAGAGAGAGAGACAGAGAGAGACAGAGAGACAGAGAGAGAGAGACAGAGAGACACTTTGGTTGTGTAGGGTCAGAGGGGCTCCACAGAGCAAGGAGCTGGGCTGCACACATTTCTTCTGCCTGTCACTCCGCCAGGGGCCAAGCCCTCCACACACCTTGTGCATCTGAGTGTCCACAGGGGACCCAGGGGAGATGAAGAAGCAAAAACCGAACAGCAGAGGCTTCGTGTCCACCATTTTCTCGGAGTGAAGCCTCTGCCCCTCTGTTTGCTGGCTCTGGTATGGTACTGATTGTGCCAGGTCTCGGTTACCTTTTCTGCTGGGATAAAGATACCCTGTCTTAACTCACAGTTCTGGCTCATCATCATCCGTCAATCGCAGGGACGTCGAGGTGGCCAGGGCTGGAGACAGTCACTCTGCATCCGCAGTCAAGACACTGCTAACCCAGTGAAGAACATCCCTCAGAGATATCCAGACGATTCTAGATTGCGTTAACTCGCACTACTGATTGCTATGCCCTAATTTCAAGGATGTCTTGGGAACTGGCGTATGGCATTCTGGAACACACCTCTCAGCATGGATACCCCAGAGAAAAGAGGGCCCCAAAGATGCTCGGAAAATGATTAACATTCGTCGCAACGAAATCCTCCAGGCTAAGCAACCTTGTGCTTACAGTCTAAACTTCACACACATCCTGCAAAGCAAACTGTCCAATTTCAATTACAGAGTGTGATAAAATGAGTCCAGAAGAATTCAGGTAAATTATCGAAAGTCGCAGCAGGAATAAAACGTAGATCTTCCTGGGCCCCAAACATATGCCCTCTACCCTCCCAAATAAGAAACAGGAAGAACCAAGGTCCCACAGGAGAGACATTCTTTAAAAAGTATAAAATAAAGCCGGGCGTTGGTGGCGCACGCCTTTAATCCCAGCACTCGGGAGGCAGAGGCAGGCGGATCTCTGTGAGTTCGAGGCCAGGCTGGACCGACAGCCTCCAAAACAGAGAAACCCTGTCTCGTAAAAACCAAAAAAAAAAAAAAAGTATAAAATAAAACTTTTCTTTAAATTAGAAACAATCTTATTTCACATATCAATCCCAGTCCCTCTCCCTCCCATCCTCCCATGCCCCCCACCAACCTCCCATCCCAACCCCCATGCACTGCCCAGGGAGGGTGAGGCTTTCCACTGGGGGAAGCATCAAAGTCTCACATCATTTTGGGAAGGACCTAGGTGCTCCCCCGTGTGTCTGGGCTGAGAGAGTATCCCTCCATGGGGAATGGGCTTCCAAAGTCCATTCGTGCACTAGGAATAAATACTGGTTCCACTGCCAGAGACCCCATAGACTGCCGAGGTGTCCCAACTGACACCCACATTCAAGGGCTCTCTTTTGGTCCTATGATGGCTTCCCAGCTGTCAGTCTGGGGTCCCTGAACTCCAACTTGCTCAGGACAGCTGTTTCTGTGGGTTTCTCCAGCCTGGTCTTGAAGGAGCTGAATGCTTGGCAAAGGAGAGCAGAGTGAACTATCTGTCAACTGTGTGAGGTTGTGCTTTCAATGGGAAATTGAGAAACAGTGTCTGTGGGATGGTTTCAGCATCTGCTACTAAATACCTGGACCTTTAACTTTCATTTCTTGTGTAGATCAACAGCTCCTCAGCTATATAGATCACACAGCGCTCCTAAAATCTGAAAGTCAGAACTTTGTTCTGACTCACTTATTGCCAAGGGCTGGGTTAAATTGAGCTGAGACTATATTTATTATTCAAGACGTTATATGTTGCATTAATGAACTCTGCCACTGAGGTGTCACACAGCCCCCTGGGGACTGTGGAGAGGACACAGGATGCTCAGTGTTGTCTTTAAAATTCTGAGACATTTGCCTAAGAAATATGACCGTTTCTAACATTTTGGATGAGGTAACATAGAGGTAAAAGTATTTCTGCTATTGATAATAAATAAGGTAATGGGGCGTAGAACTATTAGTCCATGGCCAAACTGACTCATTTACCTTTATCTCAGAAGCGAACACTTGAGCTGTGCTTTCTTTCTGTGAAAGAGAATGTCTCTAAATACACCCTGGCTATCAATTTTTAGGAATTATTGTTAGGTTAATATTATGATTTATGCAACCATTAGGAAAAGCTCCTTTCAATTTGGCAATGGAAAACGCTCCCTCAGAGACCAAGCTTTATATATGGCAAATCCCTTGAGACTCACTGCTGATGTGCAAATCAGCATTAAATAGATGAAGATATAAAAGCGCCAGGCCTTGTTATAAAATAATACCTCTGTGTACACAACACTCAGTGACTGGCATTACAGAAACACATAACTGCCTGCTGCTCCATCTTGACTTGAAGCATGGTCGCTGCTGAGCACATAGCAACCAGCCTGAGAGGGGGCTGACTTATTGACATGCAAACTCCACTGTCTTCTTGATAATCCGCAGTTCCTGGGGCTTCTTCCTCTATCCAGTCAGCACAAGTCTCACTACAGCGAATGGTGTGGATTTTCTTCGACCTCTGACATGTCTGTTATTGAAATCAATGGGAAGGTGTGCTAACACAAACGAGGTTTTTCAGTGTCAGTCACAAAGGTGTGATGGGAGATGTCATTCTGT
>NW_024429985.1:0-936 GCF_017639785.1 Mesocricetus auratus
GTAGTTCTGATCGTTTACCCAGGTTTTCTATTTCCAGCATCCCTTCATTCTGTGTTTTCTTTATCGTTTCTATTTCAGCTTTCAATCCTTCAACTGTTTGAGTTGTTTCCTTCATTTTTTTCATTGTTCTTTCTTGGTGCTCTTTAGATTCTTTGAGAGATTTGTTTATTTCTTGAAATTTTCCCCCATTTCATGGATTTTTTGGTTTGTTTTTTCTTCTATTTCTTTAAGGGATTTCCTCGTTTCTTCTTTGAGGGTCTCCATCATCTTCATGAAATAATTTTTAAGGTCTGTCTCCTCTTCTTCGTCTATGTAGTGCTTTTCGGGTCTTGCTGGTGTTGGATCCCTGGATTCTGTTGGGGTCGTGTTGGTGTTTCTATTGCTGAGTGATCTCTTATTCTGTCTTCTTCCCATCTCTTCTTCCATTGGGTGCTGGTGAGGTCTTTCCGTCTCCACTTGTCTCCTTCCTTCCTGCAGCTGAAGCTGGGGATGCTGAAGCTGGACTCGCTGGGGTTGGGGTCTTGGAGGGGCTGATGTCTTTCCTGAAGCTGGACTCGCTGGGGTTGGGGTCTTGGAGGGGCTGATGTCTTTCCTGTGTGGGCGGGTCTTCTGGATGCCACGCGGCCCCAAAGATCAAGGGGGATGGGGAAAGGCGGGCGGTCCCCGACGGAGACCCAATCTCACCTGAAGCTGGACTAGCTGGGTTTTGGGTCTTGGAGGGGCTGATGTCTTAATACTATTAAGTGCATTTCAGTCCATTAAAAATGATGCCAACATTTTCTTTTGGCTACCCACATAACTAGGGGCAATAAGTGAACAGAAACCCAGACACTATCAGGGGGCCTAGGCAATCTATGTACAGAAATCAGGGTTTACAGAATGTCAGGAGAGATGTTAGATATTCTGGGAAGTCCAAGTAAGTACAAGGTTGTTAGA
>NW_024429986.1:0-27074 GCF_017639785.1 Mesocricetus auratus
ACATACAGAATAAAGTAAGAATATTAAGAACAACTTCGAAAAAGGCCAAGCATAAAGGCAAACCTATCAGGATTATACCTTATTGTACATAAAAGCAATGAAAAATAGAAACCACTGCATAGATATTTTTAAAATACTTAGGGACCATGGATGGCAGCCCAGACTCCTATACATATCAAAGCTTTCAATTATTATTGATGGAGAAAAGAAGATATTCCACAACAAAACCAGATATAAGCAATTCATATCTACTAATCCAGTCCTACAGAAAGTACGGGAAGGAAAACTCCAACCTATGGAAGCTAACTACACTCAGAAAAACAAAGGTGATAGGTAACTTCCCGTTACCAAAAGCCAAAAGAAAAAGCTAGTCTCCATTACACCAAAAGTTCAATTAAAATTGGGGCACAGAACTAAATAGAGAATTCTCAATAGAGGAATCTAAAGTTTGAAAGACCCATAAGAAAGTGGGCAACATCCTTAGCCATCATGAAAATGCAAATGAAAACAACACTGAGATACCATCTTTCTCATGTCAGAATGGATAAAATCAAAAACACCAATGACAGTTTATGCTGGAGAGGATGTGAAGAAAGGCGAACACTCCACCACTGATGGTCTGAGTGCCACATTGCATGGCCAATTTAGAAATCAGTATGGAGATCCCACGGGAAAATGGGAATCAGTCTAGCACAAGATCCGGCAATTCCACTAGTAGGCATATACCCAAAGATGCACATTCATACAAACAGAACTTTTGTTCACTATGTTCATAACAGAATTATTTGTAATATCTATATCCAGGAAGAAACCTAAATTCCCCTCTACTGAAGAATTGATATAGAAAACATGGTTCATTTAAACAATGGGGCTGGAAAAAAATGGGGCTCACATGAGGAGGGGGTAAATGGAAATCGGATTGGCATGTAAAACAAGATTTTTCTAATTTAATTTTAAAAAATTAGACAAAAAAGAAATCACAAACCTGGGAACTACACAGATATATTCTGTAAAAATGTAAAATGAATCACAACAGTAATAAAAGTACAGGGAACACTATAATCCCTCAATATATATCCAAAGGTGAATACTTAATGTCATCATATTTATGTTCTGATGACTCCATCATTAATGATCATGAAACACATAATCTCACCATGAATACTTTGCTGAATAAAGGCAAAAAGGTGCTGTGAGATGTCTATATATACACTGAATGTCTTCAGACTTGAGTACGTCTCTACTATCATCAGGGTTCCTGATTCATGAAAGAGTCTACGAGACTTTCTACAGGACACAGAAAAAAATGAATGACAGACTGCCAATGAAGATGGACAGTTTGAAATGTTCTGCTTTGCTAAGAAGACTTTCACACACACTGTGGACTATGGGATGAAGATGGATGCCCCAACATTATAGAGGAACTTCAGGTGACTGTCCAGGTAGCAAGATGTTTCTGTCAATTCTAGTGTTTATATATTATAGTTCTGTGGTCTTTGATAGAGTAAAAGACAGATAGTTATAATCATAATTTAACTTAGTTATGATAAAAGATAAGCTACATATAAGGCTTTAGACTCAGAAAGACAGGATAGATGATACTTTTTTAAACCTTACTAAATGTTAATGAACAAAATATTATAACTATATTCTTGCTTGATAGCTTTTCAGTTATATATAATTTGACTATGTTAAAGTTAAGACCTTTCGCCGGGCGGTGGTGGCGCACGCCTTTAATCCCAGCACTCGGGAGGCAGAGGCAGGCGGATCTCTGTGCGTTCGAGGCCAGGCTGGACCGATAGCCTCCGAAACAATACAGAGAAACCCTGTCTTGTAAAAACAAAAAAAATTTAAGACCTTTCCTTTTACTAAGACAGAAAAAAGGAGATGATGGGAGATGCCATACTGTAAATCTATCTCTAATTGGTTATTGAATAAAGAACTGTTAGCCAATAGGGAAGTAAGATAGGTGGGACTAGGATTTGAGGAGAACTCTCGGAAGGAGAAACACAGGGAGTCATGATGTAGCCACCATAGGGGTAAGAAATCCGGACCCTTTCTCTGGAAAGAGAAATATTAGATGGGTTAAATACTTAAGTCAGAGATAGCTCATAAGAAAGAACCAAATGGACAACAGCTTCTTAATTAATATAGCCTCCTGTGTGTTTATTTGGGACAGATGCAGCAGTGGAACAAGGCTGGCAGGAAGGCTTTAACCAACATTTTCCCAATCTGTGGGTTGCCATTTTGTCTTGCTGACTGTGTCATTTGCTTTATAAAAGCTACTCAGTTTCAGGAGGTCCCATTTATTAATTGTAGATCTCATGGTTTGTGCTACTGGTCTTATGTTCATGAAGTTGTCTCCTGTACCAATTCGTTCAAGTGTACCTTCCAATTTCTAAAAGTAATAGGTTCAGTGTGGCTGGATTTATGTTGAGGTCTTTGATCCATTTGGATTTAACTTTTGTGCATTGCAATAGATATGGATCTATCTGCAGTCTTCTACATGCCAATATCCAGTTATGCCAGCACCATTTGCTGAAGATGCTACCTTTTTCCATTGTATAATTTTAGCATTTTGTCGAAAATCAGCTGTTCATAGGTTTGCGGATTAATCTCAGAGTGTACAATTCGATTCAACTGGTCTAACTGGCTATTTTTGTGCCAATAATAAGCTGTTTTCAGGATTACTGCTTTATAATATATCTTGAAGTCAGGGATGTTGATGCTCCAGATATTGCTTTGTTGAGTAAGGTTGTTTTGGCTATCCTGGGTCTTTTGTTTTGCCATGTGAAGTTGAGAATTGTTTTTGCAAGGTCTCTGAAGACTTGTGCTGGAATTTTGTTGGGGATTGCATTGAGTCTGTAGATTGCTTTTGGTTGGATTGCCATTTTTACTACATTGATTCTACTTATACAAGAGCATGGGAAATCTTTCCATTTTCTGGTGTCTTCTTTAAATTCTTTCTTTAAATTCTCAAATTCTTGTGATACAGGTCTTTCAATTGTTTGGTTAGCATTACCCCAAGGTATTGTATTTTATGTGTGGCAATTGTAAAGGGTGATTATTCTCTGATTTCTTTCTAAGCCCTCTTATTATCGGTATATAGTAGCGCTTCAGATTTTCTTGTGTCCATCTTGTATAATGCCATTTTGCTGAAGATGTTAATCAGCTGTAAGCGTTCCCTGGTAGAATGCTTTTGGTCACTTATGTAAACTATCATATGATCTGCAAATAGTGAAAGTTTTACATCTTTCTTTCAAATTTGTATCCTCTTGACCTTTTTTGTTGTCTAATTGCTGTAGCTAGAACTTCGAGTACAATATTGAAGACATATGGGGGAGGAGATAGCCTTGTCTTGTTGCTGATTTTAGCGGAATCGCCTTGGGTTTGTGTCCATTTAGTTTGATGTTGCTGTTGGTTTTCGGTATTTAGCTTTTGTTATGATTAGGAAAGTTCCTGTTATCACAAATCACTCTAAGAACTTTACCATGAAGGGGTGTTGGATATTGTCAAACAATTTTTCAGCATCGAGTGAGATGATCAAGTGAATTTTGTTTTTCAGCTTGTTTATATGATGGATTACATTAATAGATTTTTGTATGTTGAACCATCCATGCATCCCTGGAATGAAGACTTCTCAATATGGTGGATGAGTTTCCTGATGTGTTCTCGGATCTTATTGGACAGTATTTTATTGAGTATTTTTAGAATCTATACTCATTAGGGATGTTGGTCAGAAGTTCTCTTTCTTAGTTGTGTCTTTATCTGGCTTGGGTATCGAGGTTATTTAAGCCTCATAGAAAGAGTTTGGCAAAGACCCTTCTGCTTCTGTTGCATGAATTTTTTGAGATTGGTATAAGCTTTTCTTTGAATTTCTGGTAGAATTCTTCACTGAAGCCATCTGGCACTGGGCTTTTTTTTTGGTTGGGAGACTTTTGATGACTGCTTCTATTTCCTCAGGTGTTATAGGTCTACTCAAATTTCTTATCTGTTCTTGATTTAATTTTGGCAGGTGATATCTATCCACAAAGTCTTCCATTATGTTTAAATTTTTGAATTTTGTGGAGTACAGGTTTTCAAAGTATGACCTGATGATTTTTTGAATTTCTTCAGTGTTCATTGTTATGTCCCCCTTTTTATTTCTGATTTTGTTAAGTTGCATGTTCACATTCTGATGTGTGGTGAGTTTGGATAATGGTTTGTCTATCTTGTTGATTTTTTCAAAGAACCAACTCTTTGTTATATTGATTCATTGTTTTGTTTTACTGTTTTGTTTATTGATTTCAGTCCTCAATTTGGATTTTTCCTGGAGTCTACTCCTCCTGGGTGAGTTTGCTTCTTTGTGTTCTAGAGCTTTCAGCTGTGCTGTTATTTCTCTAGTGTGACTATTCTCCAGATTCTTCAGGTAGGCACTTAGTGCTAAGAATTTTCATCTTAGCTCTGCTTTCAAAGTGTCCCATAAGTTTGGGTATGCTTTGTCATCATTCTCTTTGAATTCTAGGAAGTCTTTAATTTCTTTTTTTATTTCTTCATTGACCAGGAGTACTGCAGTAGCACATTATTTCAATTTCCATGAGTTATTAGGGTTCCTGTAGTTTTGTTGTTGTTCAACTCTAACGTTAAAGCATAGTGGTTTGATAAGATACATGGAGTTATTCCAAGTTTTGTACCTGTTGAGGTTTGCTATGTTTCCAAGTATGTGGTCAATTTTTGAGAAATTTCCATACAGCACTGAGAAGGAGGAATATTCTTTTGTGTTTGCATTGAATGTTCTATAGATTTCTGTCTAACCTAATTGGGTCATAACTTCTATTAGTTTCCTTGTTTCTTGGTTAAGTTTCTGTCTTGTAGACCTGTCTTGTGGAACAGTAGGGTGAAATCCCCCACTATAAGTGTTTGAGGTTTTATGTATGGTTTGAGTAATGAAAATTCCCATTCATGAAATGTGTTAGGTGTTAGGCCTCTCTCAGTTGTTAAGTCAGAACTGGGATATTGTTGGACATAGCTTTACTGGGCAAAGCCATGGTGGTTATTTTTGT
The DNA here is from genome assembly GCF_017639785.1 of Mesocricetus auratus. Classification (NCBI taxonomy): domain Eukaryota; kingdom Metazoa; phylum Chordata; class Mammalia; order Rodentia; family Cricetidae; genus Mesocricetus; species Mesocricetus auratus. The sequence continues at coordinate 5,043 of NW_024429986.1, forward strand.
TGGGGGTTCCTGTTTCAGTCTGCCTCTCATGGGAGAGCAATGCAAGGCACATATTTCTTAGAGGGAGAAAATGTCATTTCTTCCACTTTGCAGAGCAAATATATGAACAACTATTCTGCATGTATGGACAGTGTCCATAGCCCTTGAGTGAACTTCAAGGGAATAAAAGTACCAGGTCAAGACAATATGTTATCAAATCTCCTTATCCATGAGAGGTACCATCAAGAATGATTACCATGATTTAAGATGGAGGTATGGCCACACCAAAATAGCTAGAAGTATTACTTTCCTGTTCTTTGAATGAAGGAAAGCCTATGGATGTTAAGGTATTCAGAGTAATGTCAAAGTTTCCTTCTTCTCTCAAGGTCGAGCTGGGCCATTCTAGGTCATGAGTTTTCTGTCCTAGGCAATGAAGACCTGATGTTGAGCTCCCGAGGCTTGCTTTAGCTAGAATTATAAGTTTCACTCTGTTTCTCATAGTTGGAGGAAACAAGGAAACAAGAGACACACATTTTAAGAGGAAGAACATATCAAAGCATTAACCTGGGAGTGAAGATATGTAAATGTCCACCCTGAAGGTTTGGTTAGTGTTATAGGCCCATGAAGGAAAATCAAAGGCATCTCAAACCAGGGGGAGAATCAAAAAGTTCCACAGTCCCCTCTACAGGTGAGGAGCCAGCCAGAAATCCACCCTTATTTATGGATGATGCTAAGGTTCCTTCAATATATTTGGAAGTAATATGAGTATCTTCTTAGGATGAAGGAAGGTCTACATGCATAGAAAACTTCAAGCTACATCAGTATCCTGTATTATGCATCATGACTCCTTCAACTCTTAAGGCTGGGCAAGAATTGTGTGGTTCATAGATTCTCTGGCTGAATATATTGTCATCTCGGGGTGAGGGACTGAGGCTTCCTAACACTGTGGTTGCCTGTTTCAGTCTGTTTCTCACAGAGGAGTAATGAAATGGGCTTCCTTTTGAAAGAGGGAGAAAATGTCAGGTCTTCCACCAGGGATGGCATATGTGTGAATGTCCACTCTGGGGGTATGAGTGGTGTTTTAAGCCCTTAAGTGAACTTCAATTGCTAAGAATAGGGGACAAAGGAAAATTGGTCCATAGTCCCTGTGCATAGGAAGCATCAGTTAGAACTTCTCCAACCACTATGGATGATGGAAAGGCCATTCATGCAGCACTGGAAGTAACCTGGAAATGTGCTGAGAATGAAGAATTGTGTAGACACTCAGATGTCCACATGGTAATATCAAAGTCCCATTAATAACTTTTGTTAGTATTTATAACTGGATCAGTTATTAAGGAAACTCAAGGGGTTTCTGGATCATATGTTTGCAACTCTAGGCCATTGCTATTTGGTTGTATTCTACTGAGTCTTGCTTTTGCAGTGGATTCCTGTGTCCATCTGCTTTTTCTGCAGGTGGAAGACATGGGACCCCTTTTGTAAGATGGATAATGCTGAATGTGGATGTCATTGAGGAAGTCTAAGTAATCTATTGAGCCTTGGATACACGATCATTATTTATCCCAGGTATACAAATGCATTTTGGACTAATGAGAGATGCATTCTCACTCTGAACTCTTGGGGGAGGCTCTTGCCCCTGCCCTGGATGAAATGAAAGACCATGGTCACCCCCTGGAGGGCCCCACCCTCCCTGGGGAAATGAAGGCATATTGGGGAGGTTGGTGGGATTGCCCTGGAAGAGGAGAGGGAAAGGAGGAGGGACCTGGAACTGACATGTGAAGCAACCTTGTTTCTAATTTAAATTAAAAAATAAAAAAAATTAAGAAAAGAAAAATATGGCCAAGGGCATTTGATGGTTCTGTATTAGGTTGTATTCTGCAGGCATGTCTTCATAGAGAAAGCAGCCCACATTCTCATCATGGCTGAACTCCACAGTGCAGGGCAGCTAAATACCCAGGCATTGGATTTCATTTCAGCTCATGCTTTAGAGGTCTCTGAAACCTCAAGCTGGAAGACAATGGTGGGCTTTATATCCACACTTGGTGCCTGAATTATACTCCTTCCTGGCTTCTGCTCACTGATAACAGGAGACACCTTCTGAGCACCTGAAGCAATCGTCGGATCCTGTCAGATGTGTAATTCAGGTGTATTCCAGAAGCAGCCGCCAATATTGTTACCAAGGACAACTTGGTAGACAGTGAAACATGTGTGGCATTTACACAGGATCTAGGGAAAGGCAGTATTGAAGTTCAAGCCTTTACTAGCCCTGTAAATTAGTTGAATGGTGGATCCCTGAACTCCAGGACACTATACCCAGTTTCTGTAGTGGTTTGCTTTCTGTCCAATAAGTTTGATACTGGATTCCATTGAGTTTCTGGTCCCAAGCACATCTCAACAAGTTTCCTTTGGAGGAAACTGTCTGGACTGAGCAGAGAATATGATCAAGGATTTAGAGCAAAGGAGAAAACACAAATGAATGTTTGCTTACAAAAGATGTAAAAGGGAAAGAAGATCATTTCCCACCAATCTCAGTGTGAGGGGATTTGAGGGTTAATTCACTTGGCCAAAGCAATTGTTGCTCCTGCAGAGGACCATTTCATAAGTTCATCTCTCAGTATATATGGGTGACTACTCCAACAACTCTAACTGGAGATCCATATGATTGAAGTCCTCAGCCCTCATCTTGTCTCAATTCATGCATCCATTTCTGTTAACCAAAGACAATAATGTGAATAAAAATTTGACAGTTTGTGGATTCCATGGTGTTTCAGTTTGAAGAAGCCCATATTAGTCCATCTGGTTATGCTCAGATTTGGAAATTTGGGCAGATTCCTCAGGGCCACACCTGTCCCACGATCTTTCACTCCTCTTTCTTGGCACTTACTGTTTGGAGAGCAGATAACATCCCCTCATGCTCTTGTAGAAAATGAGATGTGTATGCCAAAGGGAAGAAGGCAATGCATCTGGCAGAGTCTGTTGGTAGTCTAGTCTTTGCAAAAGACTACATGTGTTTTGAGATAGTAGAAGGAAATTTATTCATTGAGAATCCATACTTACACCACCTGAACCATGGGTCTGTCTTTACATATTGGGAAATTGATTCTTCCCTCCACACTGTTGTCAGAAATGCATTCAATCTTGGAATCTGTTCAATGGCTGGGTCTTTGCCTCTCCTCATTTGTCTTCTTCTGTCTGACTCTTTTTCTTCTCCTTTGACAACTCTTTCCATATTACTGGATTCATAGATATAAAAGTTAATACCAAGTAAGCTCCCTGTTGATTTAGGCACCACAGTTGGAAGACAACATGTCCATGTGTGTGTTGTAGCCAGGTTATGGTCACATCACACCCATTTTGTTTTCCTTCGTTTCTCTTGCTATGCTTCTAAGTTGCTTTTTGTGAGACTGATATTATGTACTTCTAACACTTCCACTTAAACTAAAATCAGAAAATCAAGTAATTTTTGTTCTAAAAAAGCAAATGAAAGCATAGCATTATTGCTTTGTGATAGAAAATTCCCAGCTCATATTTACTGACTCTTTCCACGTGAATGCTCTTGAGTTGGAAACTTCCTAATTACAGATGAGCCCCTGTTCCTAGATGAAAAAACTTCTAGACATTCGTTTAGTAATTTGTAGATGTAAATCCTGTAAATCTTTCTGTGTGTCCCTCAACATTTGTTTCTATCTGTGTCTGCCTCTTTCTCATTTTCTGTGTATCACTATGGTTCTTTCTTCTTGGTTTCTCTCTTAGTGTCACACAGTGCCTATGTCAGTCTCTCTGAGTCTCTCTATATCTCTGTCTATGTGTATCTCTCTCTCTAGCTATCTATTTATGTCCCATCTCCCATGTGCATTTCTTTTTAGAATTAATTTATCTGCTTGCCTGTTTCCTTGTCACACACTCATTTGTCTCTATTTATCTCTATGTATGTCTCTCTCATTCTCTCCATGTCTGTCTCATTTTCTGGGTCACTGTATGTCTTCCTCTCTTTCCTTTTCTTTCTCTCTTGATCACACTTTCTCTTTTGCTTTCGGTATATGGGTGTGTCTCCCTCTGTGTCCCTGTCTATTCTCTTTATATTTAAGTATCTCTCCTACACATTTTTGTATGCACATTTGTCTGCATTTGTTTCTATGTACTTCTGACACTTTGTTCTCTTAAATGACCATGGTTTTCTCTGGTATGAGAACACTCTTGTAGTTCAAGATCTGTGACTCATCCTGTGAGGGACCTGAATGCTTTGGCACTCTATCATGTTGTGCAGAGAACAACTTACCTGAAATAATACCTACATCCATGGACACACTTGGAATGATGCACTATAAGATTAGAGCTCATATTTTCTGCCTCACGGCTTACACTTCTTCCAGAAGAGGCTGCCACGACTCAGGACCACAAGCTAGAGCACTTTTCCTACAAAAAAGGTCCTTGCAGTGATAGTCTAGCTTCATTTCAAATGACCCATTTGAGAGGAGGGGTAACAGCCACCCTGACCCTAAACCCACACAGAGAAGATTTACATAGTTATCCAACTGATATGGGTGCTTAACTGAGGAACTAAATTTTCAGGCATCAAACCATTTGATTGTCTTTTCATGTATGGAAGGAGGAGCAGCTTCAGAGCAAGATTTTCAGGAGATATAGGCTGGGAATAACTGAGTATATTGATTCAATGAAGTTATTTTCCAGTACTCTAGGCTTAGTCAGCTCCTCCAAACATCATGTCCTGGAGAGAGATGACAGAGGTGGTGAGCATATTACAGGTTACCTTTTGAAGAGGAGCCATCATCAAAAACCTTTTTCTTCTGTAAGTGTTGAATATGTTCTCATATAATGGAAATGTATGGGTGTGTATGCTCTGGGTATAGCCTTGTGATTGAAAATTCCTGTCCTTCAATTCAAAACCCCAAATAATCTACTAAACATGGAGGGTCCTAAGAGAGACTTGCATGAATTGTCCCACGAAGGGGATAATGGCATGATTTTCTGAAATAATGAACAGTATTAGTGGAGTATGATGGAGGTAGAGAAAGAAGAGTGGAAAATTGGAGTTGTGAGTAGAACATGAGTTTTTAGGAAGGCTAAGGTGGAGAGGCACAGAGAAGGAAAGCAAAGAAAATGATACCTTAATAACAGGAGCCATTATGGACTTAACTAGGCACATAGGTAATCTCCAGGAATTCACAAGGAAGCCCCCATCTATGAATCTAGGCATTATTGGAGAGGCTACCTTAAATACTGTTCCCCTATAATGATATTAATGACACCCTTAAATGTCATCATAAATCTTTCACCCAGTAGTTGATGGAAGTAGAAGCAGACATTCAGAATTAAGCACTGAGATTATCTCTGGAATCCAGGTTTGGAGAGGAAGGAGTTATGAGCAAAATAGTCAAGACTGTGCTGGGGAAAACCACAGAAACAGATGACCTAGGCAAATTCAAGATCAAGTGTCCATCTCTAACAGCTGGTGAACCAACATAAAACCAAACCAGGCCCAAATTATCATAGTGTCTGATTAATGACTTGGGAAGTCTATAGGGTCTCTTGCAGTGGATCCAGTATTTACCCATACTACAGGAATGGGCTTTGGGAGTCCATTCCCTATGGCCAGATACTCTCTCAGCCTAGATCCTCAGGGCAAAGAGGGAGATATTGTTTAAAATGATGGGACAGACTTTTATGACTCACATGAGAGGCCTCAACCTCCCTGAGGATTTGTTGGAGGGGTTTGGTAGATGATGGTGAGAGGAATGGCAGGACAGAAGGGAGGGAGAGGCAACAGGTATTGATATGCAATATAAGATTGTTTTTATTTTCAATAAAATATTTTTTAAAGTAGAAATTCCTGTGTCATTTCCTTGGAAGACTGAGCATGAATAGAAGAAAATGCTGGGATGGTTTCTTATGTGGACTGATCCAGGCTATAGTAGAGAAGAGTAAGAACTTTTCTTCAAAGCAGGAGGAGATGTTTAAGCAGATTGAATAAGTAAAGTCTTGGGCCTAGGAAGAAGAAGGTAGCTCTACTAGGATCACCGCTTAAAGGGACAGAGCAGAATTCAGCTGGAACAGCTCTCTCCAAGAGTGGAGCAAGATTGATATATCCTTCAAGGAGACCATGACACACTTTTTCCCCAGCTTCAGCTAACTTCCGGAAATTCCAGGACACATTTCTTTCCAGGGCTGAATTGTCCCAATACTGTTCTAATATCCACAGACCAGTCCTGCGTTGCCTGGCTTTTCAAAAACAGGGGCGTGCTCTTGGACACCAGATCGACAGCTGGGACTGATCCAGACCCCCTGAGTGTGAGAGTCAGTGAGGAGGCCTGGGCAACCTATAGGGCTCTGGGCAGTGAATCAGTGTTTATCCCTGGCATAAAAACGGACTTCGTGTGTCCATAACACAAAGACAGATGCTCTCTTAGCCTGGTCTCTTAGGGGAGAGCCTGGACCCTGCCTTGAGTAAAATGACAGACTCTAGGTATCCCCTTTGTGGAAGGAAGTAGAGATAGGGTGGGAGAATGGGAGAATTCTGTAGGGGGTGTGGGAGGAGGGGAGGAAGAGGCAACTGGGATTGATATGTGAAGCAAGCTATTTAAAATTAAAATAATAAAAATTAGGTTATTTTTTTTCAGAGATGAGAAGTCCTGTTGCAGTTCCAGATTCTGGAACTCTACTATGTAGCCTGGATTCCCCATAAGTTTGTCTTGCTAAGCTGACAATTGCACCTGGTGTTCGAAAGACCAGTGTACCATGGAGACTTTCTGTAGTGAGCTTTAAACATAGAGATCATGTTCTGTTTTGACACAATGGTCTTAATCAAAAGAGTTATCCAGAAGCCCAAGTATGGAGCCAAAAAGCAAACGTAGAAAATTAACAGTTTCCTCTTCACTATGTACATGTTGTTTTGTTTTAGTTTTCACAACTGGGGCTGTATATTTGAAGGATTTTGAAGCCTCAATGGTACTTCCAACATGGAATCTGGTGCTATCTAACACATATTATGACATGGAAGTAGTGGTGCATGGCCAATTACTCCTATGGGTCCAAACACAAGTTTTCAATCACATTCCTCACTCAGAGGTGACATACCTTGTACACTGTCATTTTCCTCAAAATTATTAGGCAGACACAGATCAGTGGGACTCTAGGAGACCAAGAATGCAGGTTGTGAGATTCATAGAGTACACTGATGATCACACTATTTTTTCCATTGACTTTCTCTTGGAATTCTCATGTTTTAAGGTTGTATACATCTGGAATCTCAGTGGAAACTGCAAAATTATTGCGGTCCTTGCTGAGAATTTCATTACTTAAACGTATTTCAAATGACAAAACATCTAATACAGAAGTACAGCTGACTCTGAGACCACAAATGCAGACTCAGACAAGTATACACAATAAAACATTCGATTATGAACAGATTCCACAAAAACCCAGGTATAAGCAGTATTTATGTACAAATCGAGGTGACAGAAAGTGATTGAAGGAAAACCCCTACCTAAGGAAATTCATGAAAACAATGAATAATATAGGGAATAAGTAATCACAGAAAAAAAAGGAAAATTAGGGAAACACACACACAAATACCACTACCAACAAAGTAATAACAACAAAATTTAGGAATTAATCATGTTTGGTTATTGATATCTCTAATTAACTGTGGTCAGAATTTCCCAGTGAAAAATCAGAGAACAGGTGAAGTGAGGTTATGTCATTCTGCTGCAGTCAAAACCCCATATTAACAAAATTGTTGGGATTACCTCACAGTAAAGTGTTAGAAAAAGATAGCCCAAAAATGGATATGAGAAGTAAGCTTCTTTCCAGTGCCATATTTGGAGCCTCCAAAGCCTGGGCACTTCCCAATTGGCAATTCATCGTGGAAGCCCATCCAGAGTCTGCATGCACCTCCACCCACTGGAAGAGGTAGATGTGAGACTGTTTCCTGCCCTCCTTCCCCTGCCCTCCAGAGGCCTGGGGACTGCACATGGGTGAACCCTTCACAGCAGAACTGTCCATCCAGAATCTGTGGAAGTCGAGGTGTTAGTGCTGCCTCACACCATGGGAAGAAGAGAGCCATCAGAGAATTGGACCTGCTTGCAATCCCCGGAAGAGAACCTTGAACCTATACCCATCATGAGAAGTAGAGATAGTATAATAACACAGTCAACAACAGAAAGACCAATATGATGCCACCAGGGCCTAGGGACTCCACTCAAGCAATAAATGAACATCCCAACTCAGATTTAACAGAAGAGGACTACTGTAAATCAACTTTATGAAGATGATAGAGACCCTCAAAGAATTTTTGAGAAAATCCCTTAAAGAAACAGAAGAAAAAATGAACAAAAATTCAAGAAGTGGAAGATAATACAATCCAAAAATTGCAAAAAATAAACAAATCTCTTAAAGAAAACAAGGAAAGTTAAGAAAAAACAAAGAAACAAGTAAAGGAAACAATTCAAAGAATGCATGGCTTGAAGGGTGAAATAGAGACAATTTAAAAAACTCAGTCTGAGGAAATTCTGGAAATAGAAAAATCTGGGTAAAAAATCAGGAACTACAAATATAAGCATAACCAACAGAAGATAAGTGATGGAAGAGAGAATCTCAGGCATTGGAGATGCTCTAGAAGAAACAGATTCAAAAACTAAAAAAATCTTAAGTCCAACATAGACCTAAGACTAAATATCCGAGATTAATGGTACACTGGGAAAAGGCCAAACCTAAGAATAATTGGTGTATAGCCTAAATTCTGGTGGCCTGAGCAGAAGCAGCAGAGAAATGAGGACTGAACACAGCGCATCTGAAGACCAGTACGACAGGAATCATCTCACCTAAAGACTGCCAGCTTCCAAGTACCATTATCCACCCATGGGAAAGGTGAGTAGAGGGGCTAGCCTACTCAGTGTTTGCTAAGGTCCAGATACTAGAATGGCCTCCATCCATGCAAGACGAAAGCCACCAGGGTTTTGGAACTGCTCCCACCCACTGGAAAGGAACCATGGTCACAGGAAGAAATGATGGGGAGGAGACATTATAAAAACAAACCCACCCACAGAAAACCCAATATGACACCGCCGGGAACTAGAGACCAGAGAAGCACATTGCGGAGAAAAGCAGATGACAATGACATTAATAACAACTTCATGAGCCCATTTCCAAACTACCTGGGCTCTGCCACTGAGGCTTCCGTCCCAGCAGAGGCGCCAGAGACGTAGTTTCCTGCTCTACCCCCAGAACTAGGACTAGAACAGCTGCCTGTGCTTGGGGTCAACTGCTGAGTCTTCCATTCCTGTGGCAGGAAAAACCGCACCATAGTCTCCTGCTTCACCCATGGGTCCAGGTAAACCACGGCCCATTTCTGGCTGCCTGCCATTGCTTAGGGGCTGCCACGGAAGCTTCCATCCCAGAAGCAGGAGGGAAGACACCCCAGCAGACTAATATCTGGCTCTACCCATGTGGCCAGGCTGGATGCCTATGCTTGGAATCTACCACTGTGTCTTACATCCCAGTGTTGGGAAACACGACATGCTACTCTCCTGCTTCACCCACGGGATCAGGTAAACCAGGTCCCATTTCAGGACCACCTGCCTGGAACAGGACTGTGACACTGAGGCTTCCATCCCAGCAGTGAAGGTAGGAGTCAAGGTAGCAGAGTTTCCTTCTCCACCCACAGAACTAGGACTAGACACACTGCAGGTGCTTGGGGACTGCCACTGCAGCTTACATCCCAGAGGCAGGAGCAAACTCACCCCAGTACCCTAATCTCCTAATCCACCCATGTGACTAAGATTATCAGGGCATTTCTCCAGGCCACACTCCTGTGCCTTGCTTATACCACTGAGGCTCCCATTCATCCTAAAGGGATCCAAAGCACCCCAGCATGCTAGTCCATTTCTTCACCCATGAGAACAGGAACTGGAGAGTTACCACGACTGTGAACTTGCCTACACCCACCGGAAGGGAACCCCAGTCCCACACCAACCAGGAGAGGAAGAGGTACCCTCTGAAACCCGCTGCAAGAATGGATGGGAAGGAGACAATTTAAAAACACAATGAGCAATAGAAAAACCAGTATGACACCACCAGAGTCCAGAGACCCTACACCAACAGGACAGAAACACCCCAATGCAAATGAACCAGTAGACAATGACATAAAAAACAACATCATGGAAATGATAGAGGCCCTCAAAGAGGATATGAGAAAATCCCTTAAAGAGATGGAGGAAAAACAAACCAAAAAAATCCAAGAAATGGAGCAAAAGACAAAAATTGCAAGAAACAATTCAAAATGTTCAAGGGGTGAAATCTGAAATAGATACAAAAAAACCCAAACTCTGAAGGAATGCTGGAAGTAGAAAAAGTGGTAAAACATTCAGGAATTACAGATGCAAGCATAACTAACAGAATACAAGAGATGGAAGAGAGAATCTCAGGTGTTGAAAACACAGGAGGAGAATTAGAAATAAAATTATGGCAAAGTTCATACTTTTCATACTTTGAATACCTGTACTCGACAAAATTTGACAATCTAAAATAAATGTTAAATTTTGTGTATAGATATTACTTGTCAAAATTAAATCAAGAACAGATAAGCAATTTAAATATGTCTATAACAAGTAAAGAAATAGAAGTAGCCATCAAAAATCTCCCAATTAAAAAAAGCCCAGGTCCAGAATTCTACCAGAAATTCAAAGAACAGCTTATACCAAATCTTCTCAAAGTATTCCATGCAATAGAAGCAGAAGGGTCTTTGCCAAACTCTTTCTAGGAGTTTGATATACAATCCACATAATGATACAACTAAGGAAGAGAACATCAGACCAATATCTCTCATGAACATTAATGCAAAAATACATATTAAAATACTGGCACATCAGATCCAAGAACACATCAGAAAATTCAGCCACCGTGATCAAGTAGTCTTCACCCAGGCATGCAGGGTTGGTTCAACATATGAAAATTCATCAATTTAATTCAACATATAAACATGCTGCAAAACAAATATCACATGATCATCTCACTGAATGCTGAAAAATTTTTGACAAAATCCATGTAATCGTCATGGTAAAGGTCTTGGGGAGATCTGGGATAACAGGAACTTACCTTAAAATAAGAAAAGCTATATACAGCAAACCAACATCCAACATCAAACTAAATGGACAGAAACTCAATGTGATTTCTCTAAGATCAGGAACAACACATGGTTTTCCACCTTCTCCATAACTCTTCAATATTGTACGTGAAGTTCTACCTAGAGCAATAAGACAACTGAAGGAGATCAAGGGGATACGAATTGGAAAAGAAGAGATCAAGGTTTCACTATTTACAGATGATATGATAGCTTACATAAGTGACCAAAAAACTCTACCATGGAACTCCTGCAGCTGATAAATAGTTTCAGCAATGTGGCAGGATACAAGAACAACTAAAGAAAACAAATAGCCCTAATATATAAGATGATAAAAGGGCTGAGACAGTGGGGAAGTGGTGGTGCATGCCTTTAATCCCAGCACTCAGGAGGCAGAAACAGGAGGATCTCTGTGAGTTCAAGGCCAATCTGGTCTACCGATCTCACAGGCTCCAAAACAATACAGAGAAACCTTCTCTCTAAAAAACAAAATAATAATAGGGCTGAGATAGAAATCAGAGAAGCATTGCCCTTTACATTAGCCACAAACAATATAAAATACCTTTGAGTAACAATAATCAAACAAGTGAAAGACCTGTATCATAAGAACTTTGAGTCTTTAAAGAAAGAAATTTAAGAAGACAACAGAAGATGGAAAGATTTTCCATGCTCTTAGATAGGTTGGATCAACATAGTAAAAATGGCAATCTTACTGAAAGCAATATACAGATTTAACACAATCCCCAGACGGTCCTGAATAGATATTCTTAAAACACTAGCAGGCTATGGATGGCAGCCTAGACATGTACTATGCTGAGCAGAAGTTTCAATCACTATAGTGGGTGAAAACGAGATATTCCCCAAGAAAACCAGATTTACACAATAAATATCAACTAATTCAGTCCTATTGAGATGTCTGGAAGGAAACCTTCCACACAAGGAAGTTAACTACACTCACAAAAACATGTGCAATAGATATTCCCACTAAAAGCCATAAGAAAATAAAGGGGTGAAATCCACACACAATACCACCACCAACGAGAATTAACTATTCAGTCATTAATACCCCTCAATATTAGTCATTTTAACTTGCCGATATAAAGAGACAGACTAACAGAATTGATATGAAGATAAATTGCATCCTTCTGCAGTATACTAGAAACATACTTCAATTTCAAAGACAGAGAGTACCTCAGAGTTAAGTTAAGTGTTGGAGAAAGATTTTCCAATCAAATGGACCCAAGAAACAACCTGGTTTAGCAATACTAATATATAACAATTTAGACTTCAAACTAAAATCAATCAAAACAGTTGAAGAAGGTCATACAGATTCATCACAGGAAAAATTCATCACGATAAAGTCTCAATTCTGAACATCTATGCCCCAGATAAAAAGGTATCCATTTTCATAAAATAAGCTTTACTAAAACTCAAATCACACATAACCCTCACACACTTAGAGTGGCAGACTCTCACTAATAGACAGGACCACCAGACAGAAACTGAACAAAGAAACAAAGGAAGTAACAGAAGTTATGACCCAGTATGGTTAAAGAGATATCTATAGAACATTCCATCCAAACACAAAATAATGCACCTTCGTCTCAGCACCACATGGATCCTTTTCTATAATAGACCGCATATTTGGCAATATAACAAACCTCAACAGCTAAAAAAATATTGTAATACCCACTTGTATCTTATCATACCACAATGCTTTAAAGTTAGAATTCAACAACAACACAATTGGAAGAAACTCTACACACTCATGGAAATTGAACAATGTGGAAATGTTCCATTACTGGGTGAAGGAAGAAATCAAAAAGAAATTTACGTCTTCCTAGAATTGAATGAGAATGAAGACATAATATACCCAAACTTATGGGACACTATGAAAGCATTACTAAAAGAAAAGTTCAAAACACTAAATGCACACATGAAGAAACTGGAGAATAGTCACATCAAAGACTTAACAGCTCAAATGAAATCTCTAGAACAAAAAGAAGTAAAATGAACATGGAGGAATAGACACCAGGAAATAATTAAACTGAGGTTGAAATCTATAAAGTAGAAACAAAGAAAACAAAACAAAGAATCAGTGAAACAAAGAATTTGTCTTCAAGAAAATCCACAAGATAGACAAACATTTACCCAAAGGAAACAATAGACAGAAAGAGAATATATAAATTAGCAAACTAAGAAATGAAAAGGGGGACATAACAATAGACACTGAGGAAATCTGGAGAAAATGCTGAATACCTGTATTCCACAAAATACAAATTTTAAGGGAATGGACAATTTTCAGGATAGACAACATTGACAAAATTAATTCAAGCACAGATATCGGTCACATAGACATCCGAGCTCTAATGAAATGCAAGCATTCATCAAAAGTCCCCGAACCAAAAACAGCCCAGGGTCAGATGGTTTCAGCACATAATTCTACCTGAAATTCAAATAAGAGCTACTACCAATAGTCCTCAAATTGTTACATACAATAGAAGCAGAAGGCTCACTGCCAAATTGTTTTTAGGATGCAACAATTACCTTGGTACTCAAGTCACACAAAGACAGAACTAAAAACAGATCTACAGACAAATATTCCTCATGGATACTTGATGGGGAAGTCCTGAATATATGTCAATAAAGCACTGTTGGCCAAGAGGGAAGCAAGGATTCAAGGAGGACTCTGGGTAGGAGAAACACAGGGAGTCATCATGTAGCCCGCCAGAGATGTAAGATGTCTGTTCTGTAAGAGAAATACTTAGATGCATAAAATACTTAAGTCAGATCTAGCCAGTAAGAAACAAGCAAACCCAACAGCTTCATAATTAACACAGCATCTTGTGCATTATTTGGGGACTACAATGTGGCAGAGCCCAGGTGACTGCTGGGGAAAAACCAAAGAGGCTGGCAAGGAAAAGGCTTCTCTCTACAAATGGTGATCAGGAGTGGGATCATGAATTTCCATGTAGAATGACAAGACAATTAAAGGAATTTTAGAAACAAAAGAACAGAGAAAACCAAAGGTGTCCCGCGCTACCGTCTCGCCAGCAAGAACGACGCAGGACACTCGGATCCTTCTGCAGTAAAGCTTTAATACATCTTGAGAGATAGATGATCAGCTTCTGAGAGGGAGACCCCAAGCTAAGAAACCCAGCCCCTTATATAAGCCTAGGAGCTCCGAGTGAGACGTGTAGAGCCGGGATTGGTGGTTTGCACATCACCCCAGATGACGCCACGGGAGAGGCACAGCTTAAACGGTTAACTCCAACTGACAGCAGATGTCAGCGCCATCTTCTAACGGTTAACTCCAACTGACAGCAGATGTCAGCGCCATCTTCTAACGGCAATAGCGATAGCGAGGGCGGCTCCTCACATCTCCCCTATTCATTTATTTTTGAAGCAATAGGACACCCACAACTTTGGAGTGGAGATAGAGGTCAAATCCCCATGTGCAAATTCGGAACATGTACAAAGCTCCTCTCCAGGGTCTTATCCCCAGAGAGAGCCCTGACCAGTCCGATGTCGTTTTTCTGGGGGAAGGAGATCATGACATAGAACCTTCATGCAAGATGACTTATCTCCCAGGAGAAAGTCGTTATACCGCAGACCTCTCCTGTGCAGTGCTTAGCCTTGCAACTCCTTGGGCTGCTGAAGCCTACCCACTCTATCCCGTGCAATGAGACTAGCCTCGTGGGGTGCAAGAGCTGGGAGGCCAGCGACCTATTGCTTTAACATGGTTAACCAAATGTCAGGGGAGGCTCCGTGTTCTAAGGCAGCAAGTGCTTGTGCCACCACCACTTTGTCTCTTTTGTTTGGGCTCTGAGCTTACACACCATCCAAAGCATCAACACTATTCCACAGCAGAGAACTAGGCTAAATGATCCTACCCCCACCCATTCCTTAAAATAAGAAAATGCAGATGAAATCCAGGAGGAGAGGCCTTCCATCAGAGAAAGATCCAGATGCGTCGAATTCACTTGCAGGATCGCCATTCTCAACTCACGGAGTGTCTGCTCAAACTCAAAAGTCCAATTCTGTAATAAATGTTGAGACAGAGCTTGTGACAGGTTAGCTGCTCTTGTAAAATTCTCATATTGTACTGAAGTGACACAAAGGCCAGGCAACTTTTGTTCACATCCCAATTGGGCCATCTGCCACAATATATCCAATTGTTCCTGAACCAAATTAATCTGTTGGTTTACCAACATCAGGCCTCCTTGTATCTGAGAATTGGCAGTGGCCTGTTTATCTAGGACCATGGTCACAGTGGCCTATAGTTCATTAATGGTTTGAGTTGTCTGCACAGTGGCAGAAAGTGCAAGGGCCGAGGCGGTAACCGAAGCAGTAACCGCGGCGGTGGCTATCAGGCCCACAATAATAGCAGAGATCCCAAAAATCTCGCTTTTCCCTAAACAAACTCAAATTACTTGGCGTCTCAACAGGAACTGGAACAAATCGAGGCATGCGCATTACCAAAGCAAAAGGGTGCTTAATAGCATCCCAGCATAATGCATAAAAACAATTCTAAGCAGAGCAATTTATTTCTTTCTGATTCTTACCTAAGGTATCATTACTCACAACCCAAATAAAGGGCAGCTGAATAATTAGTTCTCTTAAAAGGGGTATACTTAACATTGGAGGAGGACCAATCAGATGATCCATAGCTCTGTCCCTCACTCAGACTGTTGCCTAATGCCCCTTTCCAATCAAAAGTAATCTGTCCCTTCTCACTATCATAGGAGAAAGATCAGTACAGCTTCCATTAATTCAAAAGGATTAGCATTAGATCTTTCTGGATCCATATGAATAAAATTATCCTTTAATGAAGAAATCACAGTAAAGCACAAGCTTCCTACTAATGACAAGGTTCTCTCATCCTGAAAACTCTGTATCTGAGGATCTAAAGGCAAAAAGGCAAGCCCCAACTCTCTATTAGTTGTGAAAAATCTAGGGAACACCTGGGCATTCTGCATCACTGGCATCGGTAGGGGGAAGGTAGACATGATGGCCCACCGTAACTCTCCCATCATACTAGGAACCATCATCCCGAGTAGGAGAGTCTTCATCACCCACTTGGCCTCCATCCTTCTTATTCTGGAGTTGTGAAGGAGCTCTTCGAGTGAGTCTTTCAGGGATCCACAGGGGGTTTTCTTCCTCCTGTGGAAAAACACACACAGCTCCCCTGGATCTTATAAGAATAGGATCCGGGCCTTTCCAGAGATCAGTCAAGACATCTTTCCATTTTACCATTTCTTTTGGCCTATCAGGCTCTAAACTGTGGCGATCGGCCGCAGTGTGGCCTTGGGCATCAGAGTTCAAGAAATTAAGGGTAAAAAGTGCCATGGATACAGCAACTCTTGGTACCGAGGGTAGAACATCCTCAATACTCCCCTTTTGTTTAATCAGATATGATTTGAGTGTACGATGGGCACGTTCCACAATGCCCTGTCCTTGAGGGTTATAAGGTAGGCCAGTTAGATGGGTAACATCCATTTGCCGACAAAACTGTCGGAATTTTTGAGAGGTATATGCTGGTCCATTGTCTGTTTTTAAAATTCTGGGTTTTCCCTAAGCACTCCAGGCCTCAAGGCAATGTTGAATCACATATGAGGCCTTTTCCCCTGTTAGGGGTGTGGCGAACATTACGCCAGAACAGGTGTCAACAGAAACATGAACATATTGAAGCCTTCCAAAAGAGGGAATATGAGTAACATCCATCTGCCACATCTGCAATGGTCTAATGCCACGTGGGTTTATTCCCATGTGGGGAGTAGGTAAGAATTCGCAGCAATTCTGGCATTGAGTAACAATTTCCCTAGCCTCTTTCCTGGATAGAGCAAAACGACGGCGCAAGGTCTCAGCCGTCACATGAAAGCGCTTATGGAATTCTTTTGCTGCTTGTGCATGGGTAGACAAGGCAGCGGCCACCAGCTTTGTAGCCTTGTCCGCTAAGTCATTCCCTAAGGACATGGGACCTGGGAGTCCAGAATGTGCTCGGACATGGGTAATGAAAACAGGAAATCTCCTATTTAACAAGGCAGCTTGTATCTTTTGAAAGATGTTAGCAACTCTGCTGGAGGATCTTATTATTCCAGCTATCTCAAGGAGATTAACTGCATTAACCACATAAGAGGAATCTGATACAATATTGAGGGGTCCTGGAAAAGCCTCAAGAACCTCCAGTACTATCAGACATTCTACAACTTGAGGTGAAGTTTCATTATATTGTTTAGATATAACCCTATCCTTGACCACATAAGCTCCCATACCAGTTTTTGATCCATCAGTGTACACCACAGTCCCATCTGGGAGTGGGTCTTTAGCTGTCACTTGTGGAAACACTATAGCCTGGTTTAGGGCAAACTGTAAAATTGGATGCTTTGGAAAATGATTATCAATTTGTCCTGAAAAGGAAGTAACTAAAACTGCCCAATCACTAGATGTGGCTGCCAAGGTCTGAACTTGTGCAGCAGTATAAGGCACAATCAAGGAATCAGGATCCCTGCCAAAATGTGTAACAGCTGCTTTTATTCCGCGAAGCGCGAGCTGTGCAACAGCATCAGGGTACCAGTCAATAATCTTAGCAGGGGAAGCATTTGGATGAATCCAAAGTAATGGTCCATGTTGCCACAGGACTGCAGTTGGCAATTGAGCTGTCTTAAAAACACACAGATTAAAAGGTAGTGACTCCTCAATACGTTGTAATTGTGCTTCCTGTAAGGCCTCTTCCACCATCTGTAAGGCTCGGTGGGCGGCAGGGGTAAATTTTCTGGGTGAGGAGATATGAGGCTCACCCTCCAGGAGATCGAAGAGGGGTTTTAGATCAGCAGATGGAATTTTTAAAAAGGGCCTCAACCAATTTATATCTCCCAGAAGTTTCTGAAAATCATTTAATGTTTGTAAGTGGTCTTTGCGAATTTCTATTTTCTGAGGAACTATATTTTTGGGAGTAATCATTGAGCCCAAAAAGAGGCCTGTATCTGCAATTTGAACCTTTTCTGAGGCAATCTCTAATCCCCACTGTTTTAATTCAGCCACCAGCATGGGGAAAGCCTTTGTAAAACATCTAACTCTTTGTGACAAATAAGAATATCGTCCATATAATGGATAACGATTAAAGATGTAAATTGCTTCCTAATTGGCTCCAAAGCCTCCTGCACATACAGCTGACATATTGTTGGGCTATTGGCCATGCCTTGCGGCAGTACCTTCCACTGAAATCTCTTGTCTGGTTCCATATGATTAAGAGAAGGGATAGTGAAGGCAAACCTTGGTCTATCCTGTGGGTAAAGTGGAATAGAGAAGAAACAATCCTTAATATCTATAATAATAAGCTTCCAATCTTGAGGAAGTGCAGAAAGCAAAGGAAGGCCTCTTTGAACAGGGCCAAAAAGATGCATCTGATTGTTAATGGCCCGCAGGTCGTGGAGTAATCTCCACTTCCCAGATTTCTTCTTAATAACAAAAATTGGTGTATTCCATGGGGAGGTAGAAGGCTCTAGATGCCCCAGCCGTTCCTGTTCTTGCACTAATCTTGTGACAGCCTCTAATTTTTCAGAGGATAGAGGCCATTGAGAGACCCATAACGGCTCCTCTGTTTTCCATGGTATGGGTCGTGAAGCCTCAACGGCCCCTAAATAAAACCCAGTCCTTTTCTACCCCGATTTCCGTGTTGCGTAATGGGTTTTATTCTGCCTTGTTCTTGCCTACCCAAGCCTCTACCCTTTGTATACCCCATCTTTGCCATAATGGCTGATGCCTGGGGGAGTATTCATTAGTTAGGGTCATGCCCATGGCTTGTAACACATCCCGTCCCCATAAATTTACAGGGAGTGGCAACACATAGGGGGTAAAACATCCCTGTTTGCCCTCAGCATTCCGCCAGGTTAAGGCTGAGGCACTGATGGCAGGAGAGGACTGGTATCCAAGACCTTGTAGAGAATGAGATGAAACAACAGTGGGCCAAGACTTCGGCCACCAATGGAGTGAAATAATGCTTTTGTCTGCTCCCGTATCCATTATCCCTTCAAATTCTTTTCCATTAATTAACAATTTTATTGTAGGTCTCTCATTTAGGGGTATAGCCAGATAGGCTGAATCACTTCCAGAAGATCCCATAGCCCTTTTTTGTAAAGTGTAGGTTTCTCCATCCCCGAGGGAGGGCAGCAACACCAGTTGTGCAATTCTATCTCCCTGCTTTATAGAAAATACACCCCGAGGGCTAGAACAGAGAACTTGAATCTCCTCTTTATGATACGGGTCAACAATTCCAGGATATATAATGAGTCCCTGTAAAGTTAAGGAGCCACGGCCCAGAATAAGCCCAATGGTGGCAGGGGGCAAAGGTCCAGGGGAATGGACTGGGACCGGTTGAACATTCATTTGGGGCATGAGTAAGAAGTCGGAGGCGGCACGCAAGTCCATTCCGGGGGTTCCTCGGAAACCTCTACTTCCTCTTGATTGCTTTTCTGAAATTGGTTCCCATATTTCTGAGGGCCCTGGGACCATGGGCCCCGTGACCCGTTTTTTGATTGGGGTACCTTGGGTTCTTCAATAGGGGGCAGAAGCCTCCCTTTTACATCCCGGACTGACCTGCATTCGCTAGCCCTATGATAACCTTTACCACAACGATGGCAAAGCTTCGATTCTCTTGTTCTTTCAGGGGCTTGACAATCTTTCTTAAGGTGCCCCATTCTCCCACAATTAAAACAAGCTTTTCGACTAGATAAATCTCTATACCTGTGCGTTTGTAAAATGGCGGCAGCTAGTCCTGCATTGGTTAGGGGTCCCCCAGCTCCCTGCACACTCTGAGCCAATCTTGTAAACCTTTGCTTTTGCGAGGGGCGATAGCCGCTCGACATTCCTGGGTTGCTTGTTCATAGACAAGTTGCTCAATCAGGGGCATAGCTTGTTCTGAATCACCAAAGATGCGACTGGCGGCCTCTGTCATTCTGGCCACAAAGTCTGAAAATGGCTCTTGGGGTCCTTGGACAATCTTTGTAAGGTGTCCACTGGACTCTCCCCTTTTGTGAGGGCCTTCCATGCTTTAATAGCGGCGGCCGACACCTGACCATAGACACCCCAGATGTAGTTGGTTTGATTAAGGGCATGTTGACCCTGACCTGTCAGCATTTCAAATGTCCACTGCCTCTGATTCTCATCTTCAGCCGTGGCATTAACTCTAGCTTGTGCCTGGGCTGCATCATACCAGAGAGCCTTCCATTCCATGTATTGTCCCATGTTGGGAAGCACTGCTTTCACTGTCGTCTGCCAGTCAGTGGGAGTCATGGCAAAATTAGCAAGCCTTTCCACCTGTAATGTGGTAAAGTTAGCATTGACCCCATAATTACGAACGGATTCGGCCAATTCTTTGATTTGATTGTAATCTACAGGGGTATGTACTCTTCCGCCTTCCGCATTCTCGAATACTGGAAAAGCTACTTGTATTTTTCTCCGTTCCTCTAAAGGTAAAAAGGAGTCAGTACCAGTATTCAGCCGAAGCTCATACTGCGGAGGCGCTGAGGGGCGTGAGCCCGCCGGATTTATAGGTGGTGGCCTCACATTCATTTTTGTTTTCAGTGGCCGGTGTCTATCAGGGTGATATCTTTCTTCCTCATACCGTGCCACCTCCTCCTCTAGACCACCTTCTTCGCTAGAATACAGAGTGTCAGAATCAGAATTATCTAGCTCCAAGGCTTCTAGCTCTACTGTAGGGTATAGACTAGATTCTGGCTTTTTCTTTTTCTTAGATTTGTTAGGGGGTGAATGATCACTCCCTTCTTTCTCTCCCCTTTCTTAACTTCTTGGGAGGGCCTTTTTTCTTAGACATGTCTTTCCTTTTGCGAGCTCCCATTCTCTCACTCCGTTCAGTTTCTGACATGCTATCCTGAACTTCCTCTAAGGTTCCCTGACTTTCTATTATAGCAGGGTGACAGGCCTCATCCTCCAAGCAGTTTTTAACTAGCTTCCAAATGGCTTTGGTACCTAAGTGGAGATCTCCTTCTGCATGCTTCCTGTCTAGTTCTTTACCTAGCTTGTTCCATGAGGCCACAGTGAGGGACCCGGAACAAGCATACCATGGTGCCACTCTATCTACCTCCTTCACAAAATTTTGAAGTGTTCGTGGTGCAATTTTAAGATCTCTTTGTTTTAGCACAGTCTGTAGGGCAGTAACCACTGACTGTGACAACCCCATCGCGCTAGCGGCTTATCTAAAAACGGCGCTCAACTCCGTTACCAGACTGACAGCACCAGACTGACAGCACCAGACTGACAGCACCAGACTGACAGCACCAGACTGACAGCACCAGACTGACAGCACCAGACTGACAGCACCAGACTGACAGCACCGTTCTGTCAGCACCAGCCACGATGAAGGAGAAGGACAAACAGGACTAGCACCAAAGCCTCCACTGACCCGTCCCACGGTGATGACAAACTAAGGCCAAAGTCGAGAAAGGGGGTGTTCAGGATAAAGCATACCTCTCTGAACTTACGTCCCTGCAGTTCTGAATCCGCCCCGTCTTCCGAGGGGTCTCCCGCGGCGCCGGCGATGTTGAAGAGTTCCCGGGTTTCGGCACCAGATGTCCCGCGCTACCGTCTCGCCAGCAAGAACGACGCAGAACACTCGGATCCTTCTGCAGTAAAGCTTTAATGCATCTTGAGAGATAGATGATCAGCTTCTTAGAGGGAGACCCCAAGCTAAGAAACCCAGCCCCTTATATAAGCCTAGGAGCTCCGAGTGAGACGTGTAGAGCCGGGATTGGTGGTTTGCACATCACCCCAGATGACGCCACGGGAGAGGCACAGCTTAAACGGTTAACTCCAACTGACAGCAGATGTCAGCGCCATCTTCTAACGGTTAACTCCAACTGACAGCAGATGTCAGCGCCATCTTCTAACGGCAATAG
>NW_024429987.1:0-3629 GCF_017639785.1 Mesocricetus auratus
TTTAGTAAAAACATGTTTACTAAAAACGATACAATGCCCGGGGCAATAAGTTCCTGGAAAAGGCCTTCCCATGGAAACCGCCCTGACCTCGACCTTGTCCAAAGACTAATCGCACCTTCAAACCCACACACATCCACCTCTGGTGTCAGAGCAGAACCAGCCAGGGTAGAGGAGAGAGCAGAAGCTTCTCTGGAGGGAGCCTTTCTTAGGAAGTTTTCTTGAACCTTTTTGGGGCCCGCTTAAAGTTTTCTTTATATCCTTGAATGAGTCTCTGTGTTGTCAATCCCTGACACCCTCCGCACGTTCTCGGACACAGGCTGAAAAGCAGACGTGACAAAGTTCAGTGTGGCTCAAATTATGTTGAGGTCTTTGATCCATTTGGACTTAAGTTTTGTACATTGTTCATTCTTCTTTGATTTGGAATTGTTGTTGGTGGTGGAATTTTGTGTGGAATTCCACCCCTTTTTTCTTTTGGCTGTTGATAAAGTGGGATTATTTAATGCCTATGTTTTTCTGGTTGTAGTTAACTTCCTTGGGTTGGAGTTTTCCTTCCAGAACTTCCTGTAGGGCTGGGTTAGTGGATATGTATTGCTTGAATCTAGTTTTGTCATGAAATATCTTGTTTTCTCCATCTATAGTGATTGAGAGCTTTGCCGGGTATAGTAGTCTGGGCTGGCATCCATTGTCTCTTAATGTTGGTAGAATATTTATCCAGGACTTCCTGGCTTTCAGAGTTTCCATGGAGAAGTCAGGTGTAATTCTAATAGGTTTGCCTTTATATGTTACTTGGCCTTTTTCCTTAGGTGCTCTTAATGTTCTTTCTTTATTCTGTATATTTGTGGTCTTGATTATTATATGGCGAGGGGACTTTTTTGTGGTCCATTGTATTTGGTGTTCTGTAAGCTTCTTGTACCTTCATTGGCATGTCTTTCTTTAGGTTGGGAAAGTTTTCTTCTATGACTTTGTTGAATATGTTTCCTGTCCCTTTGAGGTGGTTTTCTTCACCTTCTTCTATACCTATTATTTTTAGGTTTAGTCTTTTCATGGTGCCCCACATTTCCTGGATGTTTTGTGTTAGGGATTTGTTGGACTTAAGATTTTCTTTGGTTGATGAATCAATTTCTCCTAGTGTATCTTCAACACCTGAGACTCTCTCTTCCATCTCTTGTATTCTGTTGGTAATGCTTGTATCGGTAGTACCTGACCATTTGCCCAGCTTTTCTATTTCCAGCCTTCCTTCAGATTGTGTTTTTTTTATTGTCTCTATTTTAGTTTTCAACCCTTGTACTGTTTGAATTGTTTCTTACAGTTTTTGCTTTGATTTTTTTGTCCATTTGTTGTAATTTTTGGACTTTTTAGTTTGTTGTTTCTTCCATTTCTTGCATTTTTTGGTTTGTTTTTGCTTCCATTTCTTGCATTTTTTGGTTTGCTTTTGCTTCCATTTCTTGTATTTTTTGGTTTCCTTTTTCTTCCATTTCTTGCATTTCTTGGATTGTTTTTTCTTCCATTTCTTTGAGGGGTATTCCTATATCCTCTTTTAGGGCCTCTATCATTTTCATGAAGGTGGTTTTAAGGTCACTCTCTTCTGCTTCATTTACATTGGAATGTTGGAGTCTTACTGGTGTGGAGTCTCTAGAATCTGGCAGTGTCATATTTGTTTTTCTGTTGCTGAATGTGTTTTTGTATTGTCTCTTTCCCGTCTCTTCTTTTAGTTGGTGCAGAAAGAGCCCCTTACTAGTCTGGTGGTTAGGGGACTAGAATTTCCTTTTTGTGGGTACAAGTAAGTCCAACACTCTGGTAGTTCTCCTCTTCCTGGTCCACTGGTCCCCTGGTCCTGTTGGTGGAAGAGAAGACCAGGAATCTGGGGTGCATGACTCCTGACAGGTGGGGAGGCTCTGTGGCAGTCCCTAGGCACTGGAAGGCAGACCTGGATACAGGGCTGGGTTTACCTAGTCCCCTGCTCCCATTTGTGGAAGAGTATACCAGGAATCTGGGGTGCCTTTCTCCTGCCAGGAGGAGAGGCTCTGAGGCAGCCCTCAGGCAGTCTCCAAATGACTTTTAAAAAAGTTCTTTGTTAGTGCTAGTTATCCCTCCTTTTGTTCTCTTGTCTGTCTTGAAGGGACACATCCCCAACACCATTTAACCCTTTCCATTCCATTACTCAATTTTAACCATGTAGTCTATCTTCCCTCCCTTGGAAGTCTCACTACAATGGCTACTAGTTTTCTGACTAAACACACGCATATTAAGATTTAAAGCTTACATGCACAAAAGAGACAGAGTGAACATGTAATGTTTGTCTTCCTGGGCCAGCATTACTCAGTGGTTGTTTCCTGTTCCATCCATTCACCTGTGAAATTCATTTATTTTATAGCTGTTTAACAGTGCATTTGTGTAAACGTTCCCATTTTTTCAATCATTCATTAGCTGGTAGACATACAGACTGCTTCTGTTTATATGCTATTGTGATTAAATCAGCATTGAATATTTACAAACAGATATCTCTGTAGTAGCATACAGGGTCCTTTAGGTACATGCTCAAGAATGGTATAGCTGGATTATGAATAACCTCTACATTGTTTTCCCCAGTGGTTGTAACCTATTTTTCCTCCCACCAGCAGTGAATAAAGTTTTCCTTTTCCCTTCATCCAGCCTAAACATTTGTTGTCATCTTTTTTTAATCATACCTATTCTAACTAAAGTAAGCTGAAATCTCAAAGTGGTTTTGTTTCATATTTCCCTGATGTCAAAGGATTTTGAACATTAAAAAGATATTTTTCAGTCACTTTTATTTCATCTTTTGAGAACTCTCAGTTTAGTTCCACTCACTGTTTAAAAACTTAAAAGTTATTTCATGTGTAGAGTGTTTAGCTTTCATGTATATCTGTGTGTCATGTGTGTGCCTGGTGCTTGCAGAGGTCAGAAGAGGAAATCCCATCCCTGGGGACCAGAATTACATATGGTTGTGAGTCACCATGTGGGTATTTAGAACTGAACTGGAGTCCTCTGGAAGTGTGGCTAATATTTTTTTAATCATGAAGCCATCTGTCCACTCCCATCCTTCATTTAATGATTGGTTTGTTTGTTTTTTCATGTTTACATTTTCAAGTTATGTACAGTCTAGATATGAATTTTCTGTCAGATGTACAGCTGGAAAAGGTTTTTTTAAAAACCTTTTTGCAGGCTGAATCTTCATTCCAGTGATGGTGTTGTTTTGTTTTGTTTTTCCTTAAAAAGGTTTTTAGTTTCACAATGTCCCACGTAACTGCACTACCAGGATCCTGTTAAAGAAATCCTTTTCTGTTCAATGAATTAAGTCATATTCCCTACTTTCTCATATTTTATATTAAGGGTATCGGGTCTTGTGTCGAAGTCCTTAACCTGTTTGGATTTTAGTTTTGTGTGGAGTAAGATAAATACCCAATTCATTCTTCTACATGTAGCTATCAAATTTGATCAGCATGATTTCTTGAAGACGATATTTTCCAGTGTGTACTGTTGGCTTCTTTGTAAAAACTCAGGTGACTGAGAAATATGAACATGTCTGAAGGTCCTTAATTCTATTCCATTCATCAGTGTGTCTGTTTTTAATACCCGTTTCATACTGTTATAATTACTGTCACTCTGAA
>NW_024429988.1:0-547 GCF_017639785.1 Mesocricetus auratus
CATTAGTTTTCATGAAGTTGAGCACACAGTGTATCGTTAGTTTTTATGAAGTTAACCACGGAGATGCACCCACAGGGTTGTATCGTTAGTTTTCGTGAAGTTGAGCACATAGTTTCACACACAGTGTTGTATCGTTAGTTTTCAAGAAGTTAAGCACAGACATTCCCACACAGTGTTGTATCGTTAGTTTTCATGAAGTTGAGCACATAGTATCAAAACAGTGTTGTATAGTTAGTTTTCATGAAGTTGAGCAAATAGATTCACACACAGTGTTGTATCGTTAGTTTTCATGAAATTAAGCAGGGAGATTCTCACACAGTATTGTATCGTTAGTTTTCATGAAGTTACGCACAGAGATTCGCATACAGTGTTCTAAAGTTAGTTTCATTAAGTTGAGAACATAGTATCACACACAGTGTTGTTCGTTACATTTTGTGAAGTTGAGCACGTAGTTTCACACACAGTGTTGTATCCTTAGTTTTCATGAAGTTAAGCACATATTTTCACACACAGTGTTTTTCGTTAGTTTTCATGATGTTAGGCAGGG
>NW_024429989.1:0-7115 GCF_017639785.1 Mesocricetus auratus
TTTTTTTTGAAATTTTCAAAAAACTTTTAATTAAGAAAAGTACAGAAGTAAGCAAATAAATATTGGGATTATATCTCAGCTCTGCATTGAACAAATTAAATACTCTTTTTTTCTTCTTTTTAAATTTAGAAACAATCATTTTATAAATCAACCCCCCTGTTCCATCTCCCTCCCATCTTTCCATTCCCCCAGTTTAAATTTAGATTAGAAAAAATGTTGCTTCACAAGTCAGTTCCAGGTCCCTCTCCCTTTTCCTCCCCTCCTCCCTCTCCCCAACCCTTCATTATCCCCTCATTTCCCCAGGGAAGGTGAGGCCCTCCATGGGGGTGTCCATAGTCTGTCATTTCATATAGAGCAGGGCCTAGACCCTTCCCCAAGAGTTCAGGGTGAGAGTGCACCTCACATTGTTCTATGGGAGTCCAGAGACCGTGTGTATACTTGGGATGGGTACTGATCTGCTGTCCAAGGCTCAATAGATTCCCTAGGCCTCCTCACTGACACCCAGATTCAGGGGGTCTTGATCAGTCCCATGCTGGATTCCCAGGCTGATGCCTGGGATTCAAGAGTTAACCTTTGTCTGGTCAGCTGTTTCTGGGGGTTCAACCAGCCCAGTCTTAATCCCTTTGATCATCAGTCCTCCCTCTCTGATACTGGCTTTCTTGAGTTCAGCTCAGTACTTAACCAGCCAGTAAATGAAGTTTCTGCTTCCCAGACTCTCTGGCAATAGGATTGTAGGCTGGCACTCCCCAGATCTATGTCTAAAATCCATATATGAGAGAGCACATGCCATGTTTCTCTTTTTGTGACTGGGTTACCTCACTCAGGATGGTTTCTTCTAGTGTCATCCATTTGCCTGCGAATCTCATGATTCCATTATTTTTTTCTGCTGAATAGTACTCCATTGTGTAGATGTACCACATTTTCTCTATCCATTCTTCGGGTGAGGGACATCTAGGTTGCTTCCAAGTTCTGGCTATTACAAATAAAGCTGCTATGAACATAGTGGAACAGACATCTTTGTTATATGAATGGGCATCTTTTGGATATATGCCTAAGAGTGCAGTTGCTGGGTCTTGTGGTAGGTTTATTCCCATTTTTCTGAGGAATCTCCATACTGCTTTCCAAAGTGGCTGAACCAGTTGGCACTCCCACCAGCAATGGAGGAGTGTCCCCCTTTCACCACATCCTCTCCAGCATAAATTGTCATTGGTGTTTTTGATTTTAGCCATTCTGTCAGGAGTGAGATGGTATCTCAGAGTTGCTTTGATTTGCATTTCCCGGATGGCTAAGGATGTTGAGCACTTTCTCAAGTGCCTCTCAGCCATTTTAGACTCCTCTATTGAAAACTCTCTATTTAGTTCTGCAGCCCACTTCTTAATTGGGTCCTTTGCTGTTTTGGAGACTTGCTTCTTGAGTTCTTTGTAAATTTTGGAGATCAACCCTCTGTCAGATGTGGGATTAGTGAATATTTTTTCCCATTCTGTGGGCTGCCTTTTTGTCTTGCTGACTGTGTCCTTTGCCTTACAGAAGCTTCTCAGTTTCAGGAGGTCCCATTTATTAATTGTTGATCTCACTGTCTGTGCTACTGGTGTTATGTTCAGGAAGCTGTCTCCTGTACCAATTCGTTCAAGGGTACCACCCACTTTCTCTTCTAAGAGGTTCAGTGTGGCTGGATTTATGTTGAGGTCTTTGATCCATTTGGACTTAAGTTTTGTGCATGGCGATAAACATGGATCGATCCGCATTTTTCTACATGCCAGTCTCCAATTATGCCAGCACCATTTGTTGAAGATGCTTTCTTTATTCCATTGTATATTTTTAGCTTCTTTGTCAAAGATCAGATGTTTGTACGTGTGTGGGTTAATACCGGATTTTCAATTCGATTCCATTGGTCTGCCTGTCTATTTTTGTGCCAATACCAAGCTGTTTTCAGGACTATAGCTCTATAATAGAGCTTGAGGTCAGGGATAGTGATGCCTCCGGACGTTGCCTTGTTGAACAGGGTTGTTTTGGCTATCCTGGGTCTTTTGTTTTTCCATACAAAAATGATTATTGTTCTTTCAAGGTCTGTGAAGAATTGTGCTGGGATTTTAATGGGGATAGCGTTGAATCTGTAGATTGCTTTTGGCAGGATTGCCATTTTTACTACATTGATCCTACCTATCCAAGAGCATGGGAGATCTTTCCATTTTCTGAGGGCTTCTTTAATTTCTTTCTTTAAAGATTCAAAGTTCTTACGATACAGGTTTTTCACTTGTTTGGTTAGCGTTACCCCAAGGTATTTTATGTTGTTTGTGGCAATTGTAAAGGGTGATGTTTCTCTGATTTCTCTTTCAGCCCTTTTATCATCTGTATATAGTAGGGCTACTGACTTTCTTGAGTTGATCTTGTAACCTGCCACTTTGCTGAAGGTGTTAATCAGCTGTAAGAGTTCCCTGGTAGAGTTCTTTGGGTCATTGATGTAAACTATCATATCGTCTGCAAACAGTGAAAGTTTGACTTCTTCCTTCCCAATTTGTATCCCCTTGATCCCCCTTTGTTGTCGTATGGCTATAGCTAGAACTTCAAGTACCATGTTGAAAAGGTATGGAGAGAGTGGACAGCCTTGTTTTGTTCCTGCTTTTAGAGGAATTG
This sequence comes from Mesocricetus auratus, assembly GCF_017639785.1. Classification (NCBI taxonomy): domain Eukaryota; kingdom Metazoa; phylum Chordata; class Mammalia; order Rodentia; family Cricetidae; genus Mesocricetus; species Mesocricetus auratus. Next base: position 2,635 of record NW_024429989.1, read on the forward strand.
CGTTGAGTTTCTGTCCATTTAGTTTGATGTTGGCTGTTGGTTTACTGTATATGGCTTTTATTATGTTTAAGTATGTCCCTGTTATCCCAGATCTCTCCAAGACCTTTATCATGAAGGGGTGTTGGATTTTGTCAAAGGCTTTTTCAGCATCTAGTGAGATGATCATGTGATTTTTGTTTTTCAGCTTGTTTATATGGTGGATTACGTTGATGGATTTTCGTATGTTGAACCATCCCTGCATCCCTGGGATGAAACCTACTTGATCGTGGTGAATGATTGTTTTGATGTGTTCTTGGATCCGATTTGCCAGTATTTTATTGAGTATTTTTGCATCAATGTTCATGAGGGATATTGGTCTGAAGTTCTCTTTCTTGGTTGTATCTTTGTGTGGCTTGGGGATCAAGGTTATTGAAGCCTCATAGAAAGAGTTTGGCAAAGACCCTTCTGCTTCTATTGTGTGGAACACTTTGAGAAGAATTGGTATAAGCTGTTCTTTGAATTTGTGGTAGAATTCTGCACTGAGGCCATCTGGACCTGGACTTTTTTTGGTTGGGAGACTTTTGATGACAGCTTCTATTTCCATAGGGGTTATAGGTCTATTTAAATTGCTTATCTGTTCTTGATTTAGTTTTGGCAAATGATAGCTGTCCAGGAAGTCATCCATTTCCTTTAAATTTTCGAATTTTGTGGAGTACAGATTTTCAAAGTATGACCTAATGATTCTCTGGATTTCCTCAGAGTCTGTTGTTATGTCCCCCTTTTCATTTCTGATTTTGTTAATTTGCGTGTTCACTCTCTGCTGTTTGGTAAGTTTGGACAAAGGTTTGTCTATCTTGTTGATTTTCTCAAAGAACCAACTCTTCATTGCATTGATTCTTTGTATTGTTTTCCTGGTTTCTACTTTGTTGATTTCAGCCCTCAATTTGATTATTTCCTGGCGTCTACTCCTCCTGGGGGAGTTTGCTTCTTTGTGTTCTAGAGCTTTTAGCTGTGATGTTAATTCTCTGGTATAACTGTTTTCCTGTTTCTTCATGTGAGCACTTAGTGCTATGAACTTCCCCCGTAGCACTGCTTTCAAAGTGTCCCATAGGTTTGGGTATGTTGTGTCTTCATTCTCATTGAATTCGAGGAAGTCTTTAATTTCTTTTTTTATTTCCTCTTTGACCCAGGGATGGTGCAGTTGAGCATTATTCAATTTCCATGTGTTTGTAGGTTTTCTGCAATTTGTGTTGTTGTTGAATTCTAATTTTAAAGCATGGTGGTCTGATAAGATGCATGGAGTTATTCCAATTATTTTGTAGCTGCTGAGGTTTGATATGTTGCCAAGTATGTGGTCGATTTTTGGGAAGGTTCCATGTGGTGGTGAGAATAAGGTATATTCTTTTTTATGTGGATGAAATGTTCTATAGATATCTGTTAATCCCAGTTGGGTCATTACTTCTATTAGACCCTTTGCTTCTTTGTTGAGTTTCTGTCTGGTATTCTTGTCTAGTGGTGAGAGTGGTGTGTTGAAATCTCCCACTATAACTGTGTGGGGCTTTAGATGAGATTTAAGTTCTAATAATGTTTCTTTAACGAATGTGGATGCCTTTGTATTGGGGGCATAGATGTTCAGGATAGACACTTCATCTTGGTGGGTTTCACCTGTGATTAGTATGTAATGACCTCCTTCATCTCTTTTGATTGATTTTATTTTAAAGTCTAGTTTGTTAGATATTAGGATTGCTACCCCTGCTTGTTTCTTGGGTCCATTTGATTGAAAAATTTTTTCCCAACCTTTAACTCTCAAGTAATGTCTGTCTTTGAGGGTGAGGTGTGTTTCTTGTATGCAGCAGAAGGAAGGGTTCTGTCTTCGAATCCATTCTGCTAGTCTGTGTCTTTTTATGGGTGAGTTAAGGCCGTTAATATTGAGGGATATTAATGACCATTGATTGCTCATCCTTCTTCGATTTGCGATGGTTGTTGTTGGTGGAATTATGGGTGGAATTTCGCCCCTTTGTCCTTTTGGCTGTTGGTAGAGAGGGATTCTCTAATGCTTATGTTTTTCTGGTTGTAGTTAGCTTCCTTGGGTTGGAGTTTTCCTTCCAAAATTTTCTGTAGGGCTGGGTTAGTGGACACATATTGGTTGAATCTAGTTTTGTCATGGAATATCTTGTTTTCTCCGTCTATAGTGATTGAGAGCTTTGCCGGGTATAGTAGTCTGGGCTGGCATCCATGGTCTCTTAGTGTAGGTAGAATATCTATCCAGGACCTTCTGGCTTTCTGAGTTTCCATGGAGAAATCAGGTGTAATTCTGATAGGTCTGCCTTTATATGTTACTTGACCTTTTTCCTTAGCTGCTCTTAATATTCTTTCTTTATTCTGTATGTTTGGGGTCTTGATTATTATGTGGCGAGGGGATTTTTTTTTGTGGTCCACTCTATTTGGTGTTCTGTAGGCTTCTTGTACCTTCATTGGCATGTCTTTCTTAAGGTTGGGAAAGTTTTCTTCTATGATTTTGTTGAATATGCCTTCTGCCCCTTTGAGGTGGATTTCTTCTCCTTCTTCTATACCTATTATTCTTAGGTTTGGTCTTTTCATGGTGTCCCATAATTCCTGGATGTTTTGTGTTAAGGATTTGTTGGATTTAAGGTTTTCTTTGGTTGATAAATCCATTTCTCCTAATGTATCTTCAACACTTGAGATTCTCTCTTCCATCTCTTCTATTCTGTTGGTAATGCTTGTATTGGTAGTGCCTGACTGTTTGTCCAGCTTTTCTATTTTCTGCCTTTCTTCAGATTGTGTTTTTTTTAGTGTCTCTATTTCAGTTTTCAACCCTTGCAGCGTTTGCATTGCTTCTTGCAATTTTCTGTTTATCTGTTCGTCCGTTTGTTGCCTTTTATGAATTTTTTGGTTTGTTCTTTCTTCCATTTCTTGCATTTTTTGGTTTGCTTTTTGTTCCATTTCTTGGATTTTGTGCTTTGTTTCTTCTTCCATTTCCTGCCTTTTTTGGTTTGTTTCTTCCTCCATTTTTTTCATTTTTTGCTTTGTTTTTTCTACCATTTCTTGCATTTTTTGCTTTGTTTCTTCTTCCATTTCCTGCCTTATTTGGTATGTTTCTTCTTCTAATTCTTGCATTTTTTTGCTTTGCTTTTTCTTCCATTTCTTGCATTTTTTGCTTCATTTCTTCTTCCATTTCGTGCCTTTTTTGGTTTGTTTTTTCTTCCAATTCTTGCATTTTTTGGTTTGTTTTTTCTTCCATTTCTTGCATTTTTTGGTTTGTTTTTTCTTCCATTTCTTTGAGGGATTTTCCAATATCCTCTTTTAGGGCCTCTATCATTTTCATGAAAGTGCTTTTAAGGTCGTTCTCTTCTGCTTCCTTCGCGTTGGAATATTGGGGTCTTGCTGGTGTGGAGTCTCTAGAATCTGGCGGTGTCATATTTGTTTTTCTGTTGCTGACTGTGTTTTTGTATTGTCTCTTTCCCATCTCTTCTTTTAGTGGGTGCAGAAAGAGCCCCTTCCTGGTCTGGGGACCAGAGTTCCCTTTTGGTGGGTGCTAGTAAGTCCAGTAATCTGGTGGTTCTTCTATGCCTTGTCCAAATGCTGGTCCGTGGGTAGAGAAGAAGAACAGGAATCTGGGGCGCTTAGCCTCCTACCTGGTCCCCTGGACCCTATGCTGGGTCCTGTTGTACCTGATCCGGAACTGCTACTCCCCTGGTCTCCCTGGCTCCTGTAGTTTCCTGGTCTCTTTGGTGGGAGAGAAGATCTGGAGTCTGGGGTGCTTGGCTCCCGCCGGGATTGGGAGCTCTGTGCAGTTCCCAGGCGATCTGCAGGCTCTGGAACACAGGCCGGGAAGCTGGCCTGTTTACCTGATGATGCCAGAGGGACAGCTACTTCCCTGTACTCCCAGCCTCCTCTCCTTTCCTGGAATCGTTGGTGGGAGAGAAGATCTGGAGTCTGGGGTGCTTGGCTCCCGCCGGGATTGGGAGCTCTGTGCAGTTCCCAGGCGATCTGCAGGCTCTGGAACACAGGCCGGGAAGCTGGCCTGTTTACCTGATGCTCCCGCCGGGATTGGGAGCTCTGTGCAGTTCCCAGGCAATCTGCAGGCTCTGGAACACAGGCCGGGAAGCTGGCCTGTTTACCTGATGCTCCCGCCGGGATTGGGAGCTCTGTGCAGTTCCCAGGCAATCTGCAGGCTCTGGAACACAGGCCGGGAAGCTGGCCTGTTTACCTGATGCTCCCGCCGGGATTGGGAGCTCTGTGCAGTTCCCAGGCGATCTGCAGGCTCTGGAACACAGGCCAGGAAGCTGGCCTGTTTACCTGATGATGCCAGAGGGACAGCTACTTCCCTGTGCGCCCAGCCTCCTCTCCTTTCCTGGAATCGTTGGTGGGAGAGAAGATCTGGAGTCTGGGGTGCTTGGCTCCCGCCGGGATTGGGAGCTCTGTGCAGTTCCCAGGCGATCTGCAGGCTCTGGAACACAGGCCGGGAAGCTGGCCTGTTT
>NW_024429990.1:0-8163 GCF_017639785.1 Mesocricetus auratus
AGAACTTACCAAACAGCAGAAAGTGAACATGCAAATTTGTGAGGAGCCGCCCTCGCTATCGCTATTGCCGTTAGAAGATGGCGCTGACATCCACTGTCAGTTGGAGTTAACTGTCGCTGTCAGTTGGAGTTAACTGTCGCTGTCAGTTGGAGTTAACTGTCGCTGTCAGTTGGAGTTAACTGTCGCTGTCAGTTAGAGTTAACTGTCGCTGTCAGTTGGAGTTAACCGTTTAAACTGTGCCTCTCCCGTGACGTCATCTGGGGTGATGTGCAAACCACCAATCCCAGCTCTACACATCTCACTCGGAGCTCCTAGGCTTATATAAGGGGCTGGGTTTCTTAGCTTGGGGTCTCCCTCTAAGAAGCTGATCATCTATCTCTCAAGATGCATTAAAGCTTTACTGCAGAAGGATCCGAGTGTTCTGCGTCGTTCTTGCTGGCGAGACGGTAGCGCGGGACATCTGGTGCCGAAACCCGGGAACTCTTCAACATCGCCGGCGCCGCGGGAGACCCCTCGGAAGACGGGGCGGATTCAGAACTGCAGGGACGTAAGTTCAGAGAGGTATGCTTTATCCTGAATACCCCCTTTCTCGACTTTGGCCTTAGTTTGTCATCACCCTGGGACGGGTCAGTGGAGGCTTTGGTGCTAGTCCTGTTTGTCCTTCTCCTTCATCGTGGCTGGTGCTGACAGAACGGCGCTGTCCGTCTGGCGCTGTCCATCTGGCGCTGTCCGTCTGGCGCTGTCCGTCTGGCGCTGTCCATCTGGCGCTGTCCGTCTGGCGCTGTCCGTCTGGCGCTGTCCATCTGGCGCTGTCCATCTGGCGCTGTCAGTCTGGTGCTGTCAGTCTGGTGCTGTCAGTCTGGTGCTGTCAGTCTGGTAACGGAGTTGAGCGCGTTTTTAGATAAGCTGTCAGCGCGATGGGGTCGTCACAGTCAGTGGTTACAGCCTTACAGACTGTGCTAAAACAAAGAGATCTTAAAATTGCACCACGAACACTTCAAAATTTTGTGAAGGAGGTAGATAGAGTGGCACCATGGTATGCTTGTTCCGGGTCCCTCACTGTGGCCTCATGGAACAAGCTAGGTAAAGAACTAGACAGGAAGCATGCAGAAGGAGATCTCCACTTAGGTACCAAAGCCATTTGGAAGCTAGTTAAAAACTGCTTGGAGGATGAGGCCTGTCACCCTGCTATAATAGAAAGTCAGGGAACCTTAGAGGAAGTTCAGGATAGCATGTCAGAAACTGAACGGAGTGAGAGAATGGGAGCTCGCAAAAGAAAAGACATGTCTAAGAAAAAAGGCCCTCCCCAGGAAGTTAAGAAAGGGGGAGAGAAAGAAGGGAGTTATCATTCACCCCTTAACAAATCTAAGAAAAAGAAAAAGCCAGAATCTAGTCTATACCCTGCAGTAGAGCTAGAAGCCTTGGAGCTAGATAATTCTGATTCTGACACTCTGGATTCTAGCGAAGAAGGTGGTCTAGAGGAGGAGGTGGCACGGTATGAGGAAAAAGATATCACCCTGATAGACACCGGCCACTGAAAACAAAAATGAATGTGAGGCCACCGCCTATAAATCCGGCGGGCTCACGCCCCTCAGCGCCTCCGCCATATGAGCTTCGGCTGAATACTGGTACTGACTCCTTTTTACCTTTAGAGGAACGGAGAAAAATACAAATGGCTTTTCCAGTATTCGAGAATGTGGAAGGCGGAAGAGTACATACCCCCGTAGATTACAATCAAATTAAAGAATTGGCCGAATCCGTTCGTAATTATGGGGTCAATGCTAACTTTACCACATTACAGGTGGAAAGGCTTGCTAATTTTGCCATGACTCCCACTGACTGGCAAACGACAGTGAAAGCAGTGCTTCCCAACATGGGACAATACATGGAATGGAAGGCTCTCTGGTATGATGCAGCCCAGGCACAAGCTAGAGTTAATGCCACGGCTGAAGATGAGAATCAGAGGCAGTGGACATTTGAAATGCTGACAGGTCAGGGTCAACATGCCCTTAATCAAACCAACTACATCTGGGGCGTCTATGGTCAGGTGTCGGCCGCCGCTATTAAAGCATGGAAGGCCCTCACAAAAAGGGGAGAGTCCAGTGGACACCTTACAAAGATTGTCCAAGGACCCCAAGAGCCATTTTCAGACTTTGTGGCCAGAATGACAGAGGCCGCCAGTCGCATCTTTGGTGATTCAGAACAAGCTATGCCCCTGATTGAGCAACTTGTCTATGAACAAGCAACCCAGGAATGTCGAGCGGCTATCGCCCCTCGCAAAAGCAAAGGTTTACAAGATTGGCTCAGAGTGTGCAGGGAGCTGGGGGACCCCTAACCAATGCAGGACTAGCTGCCGCCATTTTACAAACGCACAGGTATAGAGATTTATCTAATCGAAAAGCTTGTTTTAATTGTGGGAGAATGGGGCACCTTAAGAAAGATTGTCAAGCCCCTGAAAGAACAAGAGAATCGAAGCTTTGCTATCGTTGTGGTAAAGGTTATCATAGGGCTAGCGAATGCAGGTCAGTCCGGGATGTAAAGGGAGGCTTCTGCCCCCTATTGAAGAATCCAAGGTACCCCAATCAAAAAACGGGTCACGGGGCCCATGGTCCCAGGGCCCTCAGAAATATGGGAACCAATTTCAGAAAAGCAATCAAGAGGAAGTAGAGGTTTCCGAGGAACCTCCGGAATGGACTTGCGTGCCGCCTCCGACTTCTTACTCATGCCCCAAATGAATGTTCAACCGGTCCCAGTCCATTCCCCTGGACCTTTGCCCCCTGCCACCATTGGGCTTATTCTGGGCCGTGGCTCCTTAACTTTACAGGGACTCATTATATATCCTGGGATTGTTGACCCATATCATAAAGAGGAGATTCAAGTTCTCTGTTCTAGCCCTCGGGGTGTATTTTCTATAAAGCAGGGAGATAGAATTGCACAACTGGTGTTGCTGCCCTCCCTCGGGGATGGAGAAACCTACACTTTACAAAAAAGGGCTATGGGATCTTCTGGAAGTGATTCAGCCTATCTGGCTATACCCCTAAATGAGAGACCTACAATAAAATTGTTAATTAATGGAAAAGAATTTGAAGGGATAATGGATACGGGAGCAGACAAAAGCATTATTTCACTCCATTGGTGGCCGAAGTCTTGGCCCACTGTTGTTTCATCTCATTCTCTACAAGGTCTTGGATACCAGTCCTCTCCTGCCATCAGTGCCTCAGCCTTAACCTGGCGGAATGCTGAGGGCAAACAGGGATGTTTTACCCCCTATGTGTTGCCACTCCCTGTAAATTTATGGGGACGGGATGTGTTACAAGCCATGGGCATGACCCTAACTAATGAATACTCCCCCCAGGCATCAGCCATTATGGCAAAGATGGGGTATACAAACGGTAGAGGCTTGGGTAGGCAAGAACAAGGCAGAATAAAACCCATTACACAACATGGAAATCGAGGTAGAAAAGGACTGGGTTTTATTTAGGGGCCGTTGAGGCTTCACGACCCATACCATGGAAAACAGAGGAGCCGTTATGGGTCTCTCAATGGCCTCTATCCTCTGAAAAATTAGAGGCTGTCACAAGATTAGTGCAAGAACAGGAACGGCTGGGGCATCTAGAGCCTTCTACCTCCCCATGGAATACACCAATTTTTGTTATTAAGAAGAAATCTGGGAAGTGGAGATTACTCCACGACCTGCGGGCCATTAACAATCAGATGCATCTTTTTGGCCCTGTTCAAAGAGGACTTCCTTTGCTTTCTGCACTTCCTCAAGATTGGAAGCTTATTATTATAGATATTAAGGATTGTTTCTTCTCTATTCCACTTTACCCACGGGATAGACCAAGGTTTGCCTTCACTATCCCTTCTCTTAATCATATGGAACCAGACAAGAGATTTCAGTGGAAGGTACTGCCGCAAGGCATGGCCAATAGCCCAACAATATGTCAGCTATATGTGCAGGAGGCTTTGGAGCCAATTAGGAAGCAATTTACATCTTTAATCATGATCCATTATATGGATGATATTCTTATTTGTCACAAAGAGTTAGATGTTTTACAAAAGGCTTTTCCCATGCTGGTGGCTGAATTAAAACAGTGGGGATTAAAGATTGCCTCAGAAAAGGTTCAAATTGCAGATACAGGCCTCTTTTTGGGCTCAAAGATTACTCCCAAAAATATAGTTCCTCAGAAAATAGAAATTCGCAAAGACCACTTACAAACATTAAATGATTTTCAGAAACTTCTGGGAGATATAAATTGGTTGAGGCCCTTTTTAAAAATTCCATCTGCTGATCTAAAACCCCTCTTCGATCTCCTGGAGGGTGAGCCTCATATCTCCTCACCCAGAAAATTTACCCCTGCCGCCCACCGAGCCTTACAGATGGTGGAAGAGGCCTTACAGGAAGCACAATTACAACGAATTGAGGAGTCACTACCTTTTAATCTGTGTGTTTTTAAGACAGCTCAATTGCCAACTGCAGTCCTGTGGCAACATGGACCATTACTTTGGATTCATCCAAATGCTTCCCCTGCTAAGATTATTGACTGGTACCCTGATGCTGTTGCACAGCTCGCGCTTCGCGGAATAAAAGCAGCTGTTACACATTTTGGCAGGGATCCTGATTCCTTGATTGTGCCTTATACTGCTGCACAAGTTCAGACCTTGGCAGCCACATCTAGTGATTGGGCAGTTTTAGTTACTTCCTTTTCAGGACAAATTGATAATCATTTTCCAAAGCATCCAATTTTACAGTTTGCCCTAAACCAGGCTATAGTGTTTCCACAAGTGACAGCTAAAGACCCACTCCCAGATGGGACTGTGGTGTACACTGATGGATCAAAAACTGGTATGGGAGCTTATGTGGTCAAAGATAGGGTTATATCTAAACAATATAATGAAACTTCACCTCAAGTTGTAGAATGTCTGATAGTACTGGAGGTTCTTGAGGCTTTTCCAGGACCCCTCAATATTGTATCAGATTCCTCTTATGTGGTTAATGCAGTTAATCTCCTTGAGATAGCTGGAATAATAAGATCCTCCAGCAGAGTTGCTAACATCTTTCAAAAGATACAAGCTGCCTTGTTAAATAGGAGTTTTCCTGTTTTCATTACCCATGTCCGAGCACATTCTGGACTCCCAGGTCCCATGTCCTTAGGGAATGACTTAGCAGACAAGGCTACAAAGCTGGTGGCCGCTGCCTTGTCTACCCATGCACAAGCAGCAAAAGAATTCCATCAGCGCTTTCATGTGACAGCTGAGACCTTGCGCCGTCGTTTTGCTCTATCCAGGAAAGAGGCTAGGGAAATTGTTACTCAATGCCAGAATTGCTGCGAATTCTTACCTTCTCCCCACATGGGAATAAACCCACGTGGCATTAGACCATTGCAGATGTGGCAGATGGATGTTACTCATATTCCCTCTTTTGGAAGGCTTCAATATGTTCATGTTTCTGTTGACACCTGTTCTGGCGTAATGTTTGCCACACCCCTAACAGGGGAAAAGGCCTCATATGTGATTCAACATTGCCTTGAGGCCTGGAGTGCTTGGGGAAAACCCAGAATTTTAAAAACAGACAATGGACCAGCATATACCTCTCAAAAATTCCGACAGTTTTGTCGGCAAATGGATGTTACCCATCTAACTGGCCTACCTTATAACCCTCAAGGACAGGGCATTGTGGAACGTGCCCATCGTACACTCAAATCATATCTGATTAAACAAAAGGGGAGTATTGAGGATGTTCTACCCTCGGTACCAAGAGTTGCTGTATCCATGGCACTTTTTACCCTTAATTTCTTGAACTCTGATGCCCAAGGCCACACTGCGGCCGATCGCCACAGTTTAGAGCCTGATAGGCCAAAAGAAATGGTAAAATGGAAAGATGTCTTGACTGATCTCTGGAAAGGCCCGGATCCTATTCTTATAAGATCCAGGGGAGCTGTGTGTGTTTTTCCACAGGAGGAAGAAAACCCCCTGTGGATCCCTGAAAGACTCACTCGAAGAGCTCCTTCACAACTCCAGAATAAGAAGGATGGAGGCCAAGTGGGTGATGAAGACTCTCCTACTCGGGATGATGGTTCCTAGTATGATGGGAGAGTTACGGTGGGCCATCATGTCTACCTTCCCCCTACCGATGCCAGTGATGCAGAATGCCCAGGTGTTCCCTAGATTTTTCACAAATAATAGAGAGTTGGGGCTTGCCTTTTTGCCTTTAGATCCTCAGATACAGAGTTTTCAGGAAGAGAGAACCTTGTCATTAGTAGGAAGCTTGTGCTTTACTGTGATTTCTTCATTAAAGGATAATTTTATTCATATGGATCCAGAAAGATCTAATGCTAATCCTTTTGAATTAATGGAAGCTGTACTGATCTTTCTCCTATGATAGTGAGAAGGGACAGATTACTTTTGATTGGAAAGGGGCATTAGGCAACAGTCTGAGTGAGGGACAGAGCTCTGGATCATCTGATTGGTCCTCCTCCAATGTTAAGTATACCCCTTTTAAGAGAACTAATTATTCAGCTGCCCTTTATTTGGGTTGTGAGTAATGATACCTTAGGTAAGAATCAGAAAGAAATAAATTGCTCTGCTTAGAATTGTTTTTATGCATTATGCTGGGATGCTATTAAGCACCCTTTTGCTTTGGTAATGCGCATGCCTCGATTTATTCCAGCTCCTGTTGAGGCGCCAAGTAATTTGAGTTTGTTTAGGGAAAAGCGAGATTTTTGGGATCTCTGCTATTATTGTGGGCCTGATAGCCACCGCCGCGGTTACTGCTTCGGTTACCGCCTCGGCCCTTGCACTTTCTGCCACTGTGCAGACAACTCAAACCATTAATGAACTATAGGCCACTGTGACCATGGTCCTAGATAAACAGGCCACTGCCAATTCTCAGATACAAGGAGGCCTGATGTTGGTAAACCAACAGATTAATTTGGTTCAGGAACAATTGGATATATTGTGGCAGATGGCCCAATTGGGATGTGAACAAAAGTTGCCTGGCCTTTGTGTCACTTCAGTACAATATGAGAATTTTACAAGAGCAGCTAACCTGTCACAAGCTCTGTCTCAACATTTATTACAGAATTGGACTTTTGAGTTTGAGCAGACACTCCGTGAGTTGAGAATGGCGATCCTGCAAGTGAATTCCACGCATCTGGATCTTTCTCTGATGGAAGGCCTCTCCTCCTAGATTTCATCTGCATTTTCTTATTTTAAGGAATGGGTGGGGGTGGGATCATTTAGCCTAGTTCTCTGCTGTGGAATAGTGTTGATGCTTTGGATGGTGTGTAAGCTCAGAGCCCAAACAAAAGAGACAAAGTGGTGGTGGCACAAGCACTTGCTGCCTTAGAACACGGAGCCTCCCCTGACATTTGGTTAACCATGTTAAAGCAATAGGTCGCTGGCCTCCCGGCTCTTGCACCCCACGAGGCTAGTCTCATTGCACGGGATAGAGTGGGTAGGCTTCAGCAGCCCAAGGAGTTGCAAGGCTAAGCACTGCACAGGAGAGGTCTGCGGTATAACGACTTTCTCCTGGGAGATAAGTCATCTTGCATGAAGGTTCTATGTCATGATCTCCTTCCCCCAGAAAAAAGACATCGGACTGGTCAGGACTTCCTCTGGGGATAAGACCCTGGAGAGGAGCTTTGTACATGTTCCGAATTTGCACATGGGGATTTGACCTCTATCTCCACTCCAAAGCTGTGGGTGTCCTATTGCTTCAAAAATAAATGAATAGGGGAGATGTGAGGAGCCGCCCTCGCTATCGCTATTGCCGTTAGAAGATGGCGCTGACATCCACTGTCAGTTGGAGTTAACTGTCGCTGTCAGTTGGAGTTAACTGTCGCTGTCAGTTGGAGTTAACTGTCGCTGTCAGTTGGAGTTAACTGTCGCTGTCAGTTAGAGTTAACTGTCGCTGTCAGTTGGAGTTAACCGTTTAAACTGTGCCTCTCCCGTGACGTCATCTGGGGTGATGTGCAAACCACCAATCCCAGCTCTACACATCTCACTCGGAGCTCCTAGGCTTATATAAGGGGCTGGGTTTCTTAGCTTGGGGTCTCCCTCTAAGAAGCTGATCATCTATCTCTCAAGATGCATTAAAGCTTTACTGCAGAAGGATCCGAGTGTTCTGCGTCGTTCTTGCTGGCGAGACGGTAGCGCGGGACA
>NW_024429991.1:0-24133 GCF_017639785.1 Mesocricetus auratus
ACAGAGTGTGTTTCTCTCTAAATATTCACCACAGAGTGTGTGTTTATCTCTACATATTATTCACAGAGATGTGTTTATCTCTGAATATTAATCATAGAGTGTGTGTTTATCTCCAAATATTAATCACAGAGAGTGTGTTTACCTATAATATTTATCATAGATCATGTGTTTATCTATAAAAATTAATAAGCATGTGTGTTTATCTCTAAACATTAATCATAGAGTGAGTGTTTATCTTTTACATATTAATCATAGACTTTGTGTTTATCTCTAAATATTAACCACAAATTTTGTGTTTATCTCTAAATATTAATCATACAGTTTTTATCTCTAAATATTAATCATAGAGTGTGTGTAACACTAAATATTAATCATAGAGAGTGTGTTTATCTCTAAATGTTAATCATGGAGTGTGTGTTTATGTTCCTAGTAGTAATCATAGAGTGTGTGTCTATCTCTAAATATTAATCATAGTGTTTGTGTTTATAACTAACTCTTAATCATAGTCTGTGTGTTTATCTGTAAATGTTAATCATAGATTGTGTGTTTATCTCTAATATTAATCATAGAGTGTATTTGTCTCTAAATATTAATCATAGAGTGTGTATCACTAAATATTAATCATAGTGTGTTTATCTCTAAATATTAATCATGGAGTGTGTGTTTATGTTCTTAGTAGTATTCATAGAGTGTGTGTTTATCTCTAAATATTAAGCATAGTCCCTGTGTTTATCTCTAAATATTAATCATAGAGTGTATTTATCTATGTATAAATCATACAAAGTGTGTTTATCTCGAAATATTAATCATAGTTTATATTTGTCTCTAAATATTACTCATAGTGTGTGTGTTTATCTCCATATATTAATAATGGAGTGTGAGTTTATCTCTAAATATTAATCACATAGTGTGTGTCTCAAAATATTAATTACAGAGGGTGTGTTTATCTTTAAATATCAATCACAGTGTGTTTATATCTAAATAAATATTAATCATACAGTGTGTGTTTATCTCTAAATATTAATCATTGAGAGTGTGTTCATCTATAAATATAAGTAATAGTGTGTGTGGTTACATCTAAATATTAATTTGTGTATTTATCTCTACATATTAATCATACACTGTGTGTTGATCGCTAAATATTAATCATAATGTGGTTATCAATAAAAATTAATCACAGTGTTTGTTTATATCTAAATATTATTCATGGAGGGTGTTTATCTCTAAATATTAATCATAAATTGTGTGCTCACCTCTACATATTAATCATAGACTGTATATTTATCTAAATATTTATCATAAATTTTGTGTTTATCTCTAGGTATTAATCACAGAGTGTGGGTTTATCACTAAATATTAATCATAGAGGGTTTTTCTCTAAATATTAATCATACAGTTTGAGATTATATCGAAATATTAATCATAGATTGTGTGTTTATCTTAAATGTGAATAACAGTGTGTGTTTCTGTAAATATTAATCATAGAGTGTGAGTTTATCTCTAAATATTAAACACGTAGTGTGTGTTTATATCTAAATAATAATCATAGAGTGTTTATTAATCTCTAAATATTAATCATAGAAAGTTTGTTAACCTAAATATTAATAATAGTGGGTGTGTTTATTTCTAAATATCAATCATACAGTATGTGTTTTTCTGTAAGTATTAATCATAGAGTGTATGTTTTTCTTCTAAATACTAATCTTAGAGTGTGAGTTTATCTCTAATTTTTGATCATAGAGTGTGTTTTGATCTCTAATTAATCATAGAGTGCATGATTATCTCTAAATATTAATCGTATAAGGTGTGTTTATCTCTAGAGATTAATCACACAGTGTGTTTGTCTCTAAATATTAATCATAGAGTGCATGATTATCTCTAAATATTAATCGTATAATGTGTGTTTATCTCTAGATATTAGTCACAGAGTGTATTTATCTCTAAATATTAATCATAGAGTGTTTATCTCTAATAATACTCATAGAGTGTGTGTTTATCTCTAGATATTTATCACAGAGTGTGTTTTTGTATCTAATTATAAATCATAGAGTGTTTATCTCTACATATTAATCATAGAGTGTTTATCTCTGAATATTAATCATAGAGTGAGTGTTTATCCACTACATATTAATCATGCAGTTTGTTTATCTGGAAATATAAATCATAGATTTTGGGTTTATGTATAAATATTAATCATATAGTGTGTGTTAATCTCTTAGTATTAATCATAGAGTGTGTGTTTATCTCTACATATTAGTCATAGAGTGTGTGTTTATCTCTACATATTGATCATAGAGTTGTATTTTTCGCTAAATATTAATCATAGAGTGCTTTTCTGTAATATTAATCATAGAGTGAGAGTTTATTTCTACATATAAATTACAGAGTGTGTGTTTATCTCTAAAAATTAATCATAGTGTGTGTTTATCTGTTTTTCCTACACATAGAGTGTAAGTTATCTCTAAATGTTTATCATATAGTGTGTTTTTATCTCTAATTATTAATCATAGAGTGTTTATCTCTAAT
Source organism: Mesocricetus auratus (assembly GCF_017639785.1). Taxonomy (NCBI): domain Eukaryota; kingdom Metazoa; phylum Chordata; class Mammalia; order Rodentia; family Cricetidae; genus Mesocricetus; species Mesocricetus auratus. Next base: position 2,527 of record NW_024429991.1, read on the forward strand.
TATTAACCATAGAGAGTATTTATCTCTAAGTTTTAATCATGGAGTGTGTGTTTATCTCTAAATATTAATCATAGTGTGTATTTATCTCAAAATATTAATCATTGATTGAGTGTTTATCTCTAAATATTAAATATAGAATGTGTGTTTATCTCTAAGTATTAATCATAGATCTTGTGTTTATCTATAAATATTAATCATAGAGTGTATTTATCTCTAAATATTAATCATACAATGTATGTTTATCTCTAAATATTAATAATAGTGTGTGTTTATCTCGAAATATTAATCAAAGATTGAGTGTGTATCTCTAAATTTTAATCATAGAGCGTGTGTTTATCTCTAAATATTAATCATTGAATGGTATTCATCTCTAAAATTAATCATAGAGTGGGTGTTTATGTCTAAATATTGATCATAGCATTGTTTTTATCTCTACATTTTAATCATAGAGTGTGTGTTTATCTCTAAATATTAATCTTATAATGTGTGTTTATCTGTAGATATTATTCACAGTGTGTGTATATATCTAAATATTAATCAAAGTGTGTGTTTATTTCTAAATATTAATCATAGAGTATGTGTTTATCTGTAAATATTAATCATAGAGTGATTGTCTATCTTCTACATATTAATCATAGAGGTTGTGTTTATGTGTAATATTAATCACAGTGTGTAGTTTTATCTCTAAATATTACCAATAGAGTGTGTGTTTGTCTCTAAATATTAATCATAGTGTCAGTGTCTATCTTCTACCTATTAATCATATAGTGTTTGCTTATCTACTACATATGAATCATACACTGTGTGTTTATCTCTAATATTAATCATAGAGTGTGGGTTTATCTCTAAATATTAAAAACTGAGTGTATGTCTATCTCTAATTATTAATCTTAGAGTGTTAATCTCTAAATGTTAATCACAGAGTATGGGTTTATCTCGAAGTATTAATCACAGATCATGTGTTTATCTTTAAATATTAATCAGAGAATGTATTTTTCTCTAAATATTAATCATAGAGAGTGTTTTTATCTCTAAATATTAATTATATGGTATGTGTATTTCTCTACATATTAACATAGAGTGTATTTATCTCTATAATATTAATCATAGAATGTGTGTTTTTCTGTAATATTTCTTATAGAGTGTGTGTCTATCTCTAAATATTAATCACAGAGTGTGTGTTTATCTCTAAATATTAATCATAGAGTGAGTGTTTGTCTTCCACATATTAATCATAGAGGTTGTGTTTATGTGCAATATTAATCACAGTGTGTGAATTGATCTCTAAATATAAATCATAGATTGTGTGTTTATCTCTAAATATTAATCATTGTGTGTTTGTTCATCTATAAATATTAATAATAGTGTGTGTGGTTACCTCTAAATATTAATATAGAGTATGTGCTTATCTCTCAATATTAATCAAAGTGTGAGTTTATCTCTAATGATTAATCATAGTGTGTTTGTTTATCTCTAAATATTAATCATAGAGTGTGTTTATCACTAAGTATTAATCAAAGTGTGTGTTTATCTGTAATTATTAATTATAGGAAGTGTGTTTATCTCCAAATATTAACCATAGAGTGTGTGTTTATCTCTATATATTAATTATTGAGTCAGTGTCTATCTTCGACCTATTAATGATAGAGTGTGTGTTTATCTCTAATATTAATCATAGAGTGTGGTTTATGTCTAAATATTAAAAACAGTGTGTGTGTTTATCTCTATTTATTAATCATGCATCATGTGTTTATCTCTAAATAGTAATCATAGAGTGTATTTATCTCTAAATAATAATCATAGTGTGTCTCTAAATATATATCACAAAATGTGTGTTTATCTTTAAATATTAATCATAGTGTGTATTTATCTCCAAATATTAATCATAGAATGTTTATCACTAAATATTAATCATGGAGTGTATGCTTATCTCTTAATATTGATCATTATCTCTTAATATTGAACATGTTGTTGAATTTATCTCCAAATATTAATCATAGAGTGTGTGTTTATCTAAATATTGATCATTTTGTCATATTTATCTCTAAATATTTATCATATAATCTTTATCTCTAAATATTAATCATAGAGTGTGAGGTTATCTCCAAATATTAATCTTGAGTGTTTTCTCATCTCTAAATATTGATCATAGTGTGGTAATAATCTCTAAATATTAATCGTAAAAGTATGTTTATCTCTAAATATTAATAATAGTGTGTTTGATTATCTCTAAATATTATCATAAGGTTGTGTTTATCTCTAAAAATTATGCACAGACTGTGTGTATCATTAAATATTAATCATAGAGTGTGTGGTTCTCACTAAATATTAATAATTGTGTGTGTATGTATCTCTAAATAATAATCAAAGGGTGTGTGTTCATCTTCTAAATAATAGTCATAGAGTGTGCGTTTATCTCTAAATATTAATCACAGAGTGTGTGTTAATCTATAAAGATTAATCATAGAGTTTTTATATCCAAATATTAATCATAGAGTGTGTGTTTATCTCTAACTATTAATCATAATTTGTGAGTTTATGTCTAATTATTAATCATAGATCGTATGTTTAACTCTAAATATTAATCACAGAGTGTGTGTTAAACTATAAATATTAATCATAGAGTTTTTATCTCCACATATTAATCATAGAATGTGTGAATTATTAATAATAGAGTGTGTGTTTATCTCTAAATATTAATCATAGATTTTGAGTTTATCTCCAGTATTAATCATAGATCGTGTGTTAATCTCTAAATATTAATCACAGAGTGTATTTATCTGTAAATATTAATAATGGAGTGTGTGTTTATCTCTAAATATTAATAATAGTGTCTGTGTTTTTCTCTAAGTATTTATCACATAGCATTGCATCTGTAAATTATAATTATAGTGTGTGTTTATCTCTTAATATTAATCACAGTGTTTTTTCAACCTAAATATTAATCGTAGTCTTTTTATCTCTAAATAGCAATCATAGAGTGTGTCTTTATCTCTAAATATTAATCATAGAGTGTGTGTTTATGTCTACATATTAATCATGTGTGTGTGTTTATATCTAAATTTTGATCATAGAGATGTATTTATCCCTAAATATTAATCATAGAGTGTTTATCTGTAATATTAATCATAAATTGTGGGTGTATCTCTAAATATTAATCATAGAGTGAGTGTTCACCTCTAAATATTAATAATTGAGAGTGTATTTTTCTCTACATATTAATCACAGAGTGAGTGTTTATCTCTAAATATTAATTATAGAGTATATTTATCTCTAAGCATTAATCATAGAGTGTGTGTTTATCTCTAAATATTAATCATATAGTGTATGTTTATCTCTAAATGTTAATCATAGAGTGTGTGTTTATCTCTACATAATAATCAAAGTCTGTGTTTATATCCAAATATTAATCATACAGAGTTTATCTCTAATATTACTCATAGAGTTTATGTCTATCTCTAAATATTATAGAGTGAGTGTCTATCTTCTACATATTAATCATAGAGTTTGTGTTTATCTGTAATATTAATCACAGTGTGTGGGTTTTTTCTAAATAATAATCATAGAGTGTGTGTTTATCTCTAAATATTAATCATTGAGTGTGTGTTCATCTATAAATATTAATAATTGTGTGTGTAGTTACCACTAAATATTAATAATAGAGTGTGTGTTTTTCTCTAAATATTATTCACAGAGTGTGTGTTTATCTCTATTAATCATAGAGTTTTTACCTCTAAATATTAAATATAGAGTGTGTGTTTATCTCTAAGTATTAATAATAGATCCTGTGTTTATCTCTAAATATTAATCAAAGGGTGCATTTATCTCTAAATATTAATCCTAGAGTGTGTGTTTTTCTCTAAGTGTGTGTGTTTATCTGTAAATATTAATTATATAGAGTGTTTATCTCAAAATGTTAATCATAGAGTGTGTGTTTATCCTTAAATATTCATCACAAAGTATGTATATCTCTAAATATTAATCACAGAGTGTATTTATCTCTAAATATTAATCATAATGTGTGGGTCTATCTCTAAATATTACTCATAGACTTTATGCTTATCTCTAAATATTAATAATAGAGAGTGTGTTTATCCTTAAATATAAATCACATAGTGTGTGTATCTGTAAATATTAATCATAGAGTTTATTTATCTCTAAATATTAATCATAATGTGTGGGTCTATCTCTAAATATTAGTGACAGACCTTATGTTTATCTCTAAATTTTAATAATAGAGTTTGTGGTTATCCTTAAATATTAATCACATAGTGTGTGTATCTCTAAATATTAATCATTGAGTGTTTGAATATCTCTAAATATTAAGCATAGAGTGAGTGTTTATCTCTAAATGTTAATTATAGTGTGTGTATCTATCTCTAATATATAGTGATAAACACACCTCAATGATAACTATTTAGATATAAAAACACACACTATTTTTAATATTAGAGATAAAATCATACTCTATGAATAATATTTAGAGATAAACACACAATCCATGATTAACATTAAGATAAACACACACTCTGTGATTAATATTTAGAGATAAACAAAGACTCTATGATTAATATTAAGATGAACACACACTCTATGATTAATATTTAGAGATAAACACACACTCTATGATTAAAATTAGAGATAAACACACACTCTGTGATTAATATCTAGAGATAAACACACATTATCCGATTAATATTTAGAGATAAACAAAGACTCTATGATTAATATTCAGAAGAACACACACTGTTATTAAAATTAGAGATAAACAAACACTCTATGATTAATATTTAGAGATAAACCCACACACTGTGATTAATACTACAGATAAACACAACCTCTATGATTAATATGTAGAAGATAGACACTCTATGATTAATATTTAGAGATAGACATAAACTCTATGAGAAATATTAGAGATAAACACTCTATGATTAATATTTAGAGATAAACACAGACTTTGATTATTATTTAGAGATATACACACTTTGATTATTATCTAGAGATTAACATACACCCTATGATTAATATTTAGAGATAAACATACACTCTATGATTAATATTTAGAGATAAGCACACACTCTATGATTAAACTTAGAGATAAACACACACTCTGTGATTAATATCTAGAGATAAACACACATTATCCGATTAATATTTAGAGATAAACAAAGACTCTATGATTAATATTCAGATGAACACACACTGTTATTAAAATTAGAGATAAACAAACACTCTGTGATTAATATTTAGAGATAATCAAACACTCAAAGATTAATATTTAGAGATACACACATTATGTGATTAATATTTAGAGATAAATACATACTCTATTATTAATTTTTAGAGATAGACATACAGACTATTATTAATATTTAGAGGTAACCACACACAGTATTATTAATATTTTGAAATGAACACACACTCAATGATTAATATTTACAGATAAACACACACTCTGTGATTAATATCTAGAGACAATCACACACACTATGATTAATATTTAGAGATAAATACAGTCCATGATTTCATTTCCCAGAATTCCTCTTGGACAACGTTTCCCATATGCCACCCCCACGACTACATTTCCCAGAATACTCCGAGACCACATTCGCCAGAATTCTTCTAGGCTACATTTCCCAGAATCGCTCTTGCACCACGTTTCCCACATTCCACAAAATTCTTCTTCACTACATTTCCCACAATTCGTCATACACTAAATTTCCCAGAATCCTCCTGAACTACATATTGCAAAATTCACCTGGACCATATTTCCCAGAATCCTCCTGGACTACGTTTCACAGAATCATCTTGGACTACGTTTCCCGAAATTCCCTCAGGACTACATGTCCCAGAAATCCTAGAGGACTACGTTTCCTAGAATCCTCCTGAATCATATTTCACAGAATCCTCCTGGACTACATTTCCCATAACTCCTCCTGGACTACGTTTCCCAGAATTCCTCCTGGACTACGTTTCCCAGAATCCTGCTGGACCACAGCCCAGCCTGCTGCTCTAGGGATGTTTCAGCAGAGTGATGTGTGCACTTGTGTTTCATGTTCTGTGTTCTGTGTTTGTTATATATCACGCATGCATTACTGTTTACAGTTTTAAGCAATATTTTAATGCCTGGTTTATTTCCCCTCTTGGTCCAACTCAGTTGCCACAGGGGCCTGGAAATTAATGCATAGAAGCCTAGAGACAAAGCAAAGGAGAAATTAATCAAAATGGAAATAAATCAGGAATTAGAAACAAATTAAGGATTAGATATAAATCAGGAATTAGAAATGAACCAGCAATCAGAAATAAAACAGGAATTAGAAATAAATCATGAATTACAAATGAATCAGGAAATGGAAATGAATCAGAAATATCAGGAATTAGAATTATTGAGAAATTGGAAATAAATTACAAACTGGAATTAATCAGGCATTGGAGGTAAATCAGGAATTAGAAATAAATGAGGAAATAGAAATAAAACAAAAATTAAAAATAAACAAGGGATTAGAAATAAATTAGAAATTGGAAATAAAACAGATATTAGAAATATATAAGGAATACAAGGAGCAGAGAAATAAAACATAATGTATGATTAGTATTTAGAGGAAAACACACACTCAATGAATAATTTGTCGAAGATAAATACACACTCTATGATTAATATATGGAAGATAAAAACACAATCTATGAATAATATTCAGAGATTAGCAGACACTTTGATTAATATATAGAAGATAAAAACACAATCTGTGATTAATATATAGAGATAATCACACTCTCAATTTTTAATATTTAGAGATAAACATGCACTCGATGATTAATATTTAGCGATAAACACACATCTATGGTTAATATTTAGAGATAAACACATATCTATGATTAATATTGAGAGATAAAAACTAAATCTTTGATTATTATTTTGAGAGAAACACACTATTATTAATATTTAGAGATAAACACGCACCCTATAATTAATATTTAGAGATAAATATACTCTGTGATTAATATTTAGAGATAAACGCACTCCCTATGATTAATATTTACAGATAAACACACACTCTATGTTTAATATTTAGATATAAACAAACACTTTATGATTAAGATGAACACACACACTGTGATTATTATTTAGAGATAATCACACACTTAATGATTACTAGAGATAACACACGATCTATGATTAATATTTCAATATGAACACAATCTCTATGATTAATATGTAGAGATAAACAAACACTCCATGATAAATATTTGGAGATAAACATGCTCTCAATGATTAATATTTAGCGATAAACAAACATCTATGATTAATATTTAGAGATAAACACACACTCAGTGATTACCATTTAGAAGAAAGCACAAGCTATATGATTAATATTTAGAGATAAATACACACTATGATTAATATTTACAGTTAAACACACACTCTGTGATTAATATTAGGGATAAACACACACTCTGTGATTAATATTTAGAGATAAATACACTGAATGATTAATATTTAGAGATAAACACAGACTCTGTGGTTAATATTTTGATAATCACACAATCAAAGATTAATATTAAGCGATAAACACATACTCTATGATTAACATTTAGAGATAAACACACACTATATGATTAATATTTAGAGATACACACACACTCTATTATTAATATTTACAGATAAACATACACACTATGGTCAATATTTAGAGATGAACACAACTCTATTATTAATATTTAGAGATAAATACAACACTATGATCTATATTAGAGATAGAAACACACTCTATGAGCAATACTAGTGATAAACATTCTATGATTAATATTTAGAGATAAACACACACTTTGATTAATATATAGAGATATACACACATTGTGATTAATTTCTAGAGATAAAAACACATTATGAGATTAATATTTAGAGATAAATATACACTGTATGATTAATATTTAGAGATAAACAAACCCTCTATAATTAATATTTAGAGTAAAACACACACTCTGTCATAAATATTTAGAAATAAATACACACTATGATTAGTATTAGAGATATTCATGCACTGTATTATTAATATTTATAGATAATCACACACTCTATGATTAATATTTAGAGATAAATACACTCTATTATGAATATTTAGAGATAAACACATGATCTATGATTAATACTTAGAGATAAACACACACTCTATGTTTAATATTTAGAGGTAAAAACTCTGTGATTAATATTTAGAGATAAACACACTATGTTTAACATTTAGAGAACACACACTATGTGATTAATATTTAGAGGTAAAACACACTCTATTATTAATATTTAGAAATAAACACTATGATTAATATTTAGACAAAAATACAACACTATGATCAATATTTAGAGATAAACACACACTCTACGATTAATATTTAGAGTTAAACACTCCATGATTAATATTTACAGATAAATACATCATTATGATCAAGATTAGAGGTTACCACACTCTATGGTTAATATTTAGAGATAAACACACTATGATTAATTGTGAGGAGCCGCCCTCGCTATCGCTATTGCCGTTAGAAGATGGCGCTGACATCTGCTGTCAGTTGGAGTTAACCGTTAGAAGATGGCGCTGACATCTGCTGTCAGTTGGAGTTAACCGTTTAAGCTGTGCCTCTCCCGTGGCGTCATCTGGGGTGATGTGCAAACCACCAATCCCGGCTCTACACGTCTCACTCGGAGCTCCTAGGCTTATATAAGGGGCTGGGTTTCTTAGCTTGGGGTCTCCCTCTAAGAAGCTGATCATCTATCTCTCAAGATGCATTAAAGCTTTACTGCAGAAGGATCCGAGTGTTCTGCGTCGTTCTTGCTGGCGAGACGGTAGCGCGGGACATCTGGTGCCGAAACCCGGGAACTCTTCAACATCGCCGGCGCCGCGAGAGACCCTCGGAAGACGGGGCGGATTCAGAACTGCAGGGACGTAAGTTCAGAGTGGTATGCTTTATCCTGAACACCCCCTTTCTCGACTTTGGCCTTAGTTTGTCATCACCGTGGGACGGGTCAGTGGAGGCTTTGGTGCTAGTCCTGTTTGTCCTTCTCCTTCATCGTGGCTGGTGCTGACAGAACGGTGCTGTCAGTCTGGTGCTGTCAGTCTGGTGCTGTCAGTCTGGTGCTGTCAGTCTGGTGCTGTCAGTCTGGTGCTGTCAGTCTGGTGCTGTCAGTCTGGTAACGGAGTTGAGCGCCATTTTTTAGATAAGCCGCCAGCGCGATGGGGTTGTCACAGTCAGTGGTTACTGCCCTACAGACTGTGCTAAAACAAAGAGATCTTAAAATTGCACCACGAACACCTCAAAATTTTGTGAAGGAGGTAGATAGAGTGGCACCATGGTATGCTTGTTCCGGGTCCCTCACTGTGGCCTCATGGAACAAGCTAGGTAAAGAACTAGACAGGAAACATGCAGAAGGAGATCTCCACTTAGGTACCAAAGCCATTTGGAAGCTAGTTAAAAACTGCTTGGAGGATGAGGCCTGTCACCCTGCTATAATAGAAAGTCAGGGAACCTTAGAGGAAGTTCAGGATAGCATGTCAGAAACTGAACGGAGTGAGAGAATGGGAGCTCGCAAAAGGAAAGACATGTCTAAGAAAAAGGCCCTCCCCAAGAAGTTAAGAAAGGGGAGAGAAAGAAGGGAGTGATCATTCACCCCCTAACAAATCTAAGAAAAAGAAAAAGCCAGAATCTAGTCTATACCCTACAGTAGAGCTAGAAGCCTTGGAGCTAGATAATTCTGATTCTGACACTCTGTATTCTAGCGAAGAAGGTGGTCTAGAGGAGGAGGTGGCACGGTATGAGGAAGAAAGATATCACCCTGATAGACACCGGCCACTGAAAACAAAAATGAATGTGAGACCACCACCTATAAATCCGGCGGGCTCATGCCCCTCAGCGCCTCCGCAGTATGAGCTTCGGCTGAATACTGGTACTGACTCCTTTTACCTTTAGAGGAACGGAGAAAAATACAAGTAGCTTTTCCAGTATTCGAGAATGCGGAAGGCGGAAGAGTACATACCCCTGTAGATTACAATCAAATCAAAGAATTGGCCGAATCCGTTCGTAATTATGGGGTCAATGCTAACTTTACCACATTACAGGTGGAAAGGCTTGCTAATTTTGCCATGACTCCCACTGACTGGCAGACGACAGTGAAAGCAGTGCTTCCCAACATGGGACAATACATGGAATGGAAGGCTCTCTGGTATGATGCAGCCCAGGCACAAGCTAGAGTTAATGCCACGGCTGAAGATGAGAATCAGAGGCAGTGGACATTTGAAATGCTGACAGGTCAGGGTCAACATGCCCTTAATCAAACCAACTACATCTGGGGTGTCTATGGTCAGGTGTCGGCCGCCGCTATTAAAGCATGGAAGGCCCTCACAAAAAGGGAGAGTCCAGTGGACACCTTACAAAGATTGTCCAAGGACCCCAAGAGCCATTTTCAGACTTTGTGGCCAGAATGACAGAGGCCGCCAGTCGCATCTTTGGTGATTCAGAACAAGCTATGCCCCTGATTGAGCAACTTGTCTATGAACAAGCAACCCAGGAATGTCGAGCGGCTATTGCCCCTCGCAAAAGCAAAGGTTTACAAGATTGGCTCAGAGTGTGCAGGGAGCTGGGGGACCCCTAACCAATGCAGGACTAGCTGCCGCCATTTTACAAACGCACAGGTATAGAGATTTATCTAATCGAAAAGCTTGTTTTAATTGTGGGAGAATGGGGCACCTTAAGAAAGATTTTCAAGCCCCTGAAAGAACAAGAGAATCGAAGCTTTGCCATCGTTGTGGTAAAGGTTATCATAGGGCTAGCGAATGCAGGTCAGTCCAGGATGTAAAAGGGAGGCTTCTGCCCCCTATTGAAGAACCCAAGGTACCCCAATCAAAAAACGGGTCACGGGGCCCATGGTCCCAGGGCCCTCAGAAATATGGGAACCAATTTCAGAAAAGCAATCAAGAGGAAGTAGAGGCTTCCGAGGAACCCCCGGAATGGACTTGCGTGCCGCCTCCGACTTCTTACTCATGCCCCAAATGAATGTTCAACCGGTCCAAGTCCATTCCCCTGGACCTTTGCCCCCTGCCACCATTGGGCTTATTCTGGGCCGTGGCTCCTTTACTTTACAGGGACTCATTATATATCCTGGAATTGTTGACCCGTATCATAAAGAGGAGATTCAAGTTCTCTGTTCTAGCCCTCGGGGTGTATTTTCTATAAAGCAGGGAGATAGAATTGCACAACTGGTGTTGCTGCCCTCCCTCGGGGATGGAGAAACCTACACTTTACAAAAAAGGGCTATGGGATCTTCTGGAAGTGATTCAGCCTATCTGGCTATACCCCTAAATGAGAGACCTACAATAAAATTGTTAATTAATGGAAAAGAATTTGAAGGGATAATGGATACGGGAGCAGACAAAAGCATTATTTCACTCCATTGGTGGCCGAAGTCTTGGCCCACTGTTGTTTCATCTCATTCTCTACAAGGTCTTGGATACCAGTCCTCTCCTGCCATCAGTGCCTCAGCCTTAACCTGGCGGAATGCTGAGGGCAAACAGGGATGTTTTACCCCCTATGTGTTGCCACTCCCTGTAAATTTATGGGGACGGGATGTGTTACAAGCCATGGGCATGACCCTAACTAATGAATACTCCCCCAGGCATCAGCCATTATGGCAAAGATGGGGTATACAAATGGTAGAGGCTTGGGTAGGCAAGAACAAGGCAGAATAAAACCCATTACGCAACACGGAAATCGGGGTAGAAAAGGACTGGGTTTTATTTAGGGGCCGTTGAGGCTTCACGACCCATACCGTGGAAAACAGAGGAGCCGTTATGGGTCTCTCAATGGCCTCTATCCTCTGAAAAATTAGAGGCTGTCACAAGATTAGTGCAAGAACAGGAACGGCTGGGGCATCTTGAGCCTTCTACCTCCCCATGGAATACAACAATTTTTGTTATTAAGAAGAAATCTGGGAAGTGGAGATTACTCCATGACCTGCGGGCCATTAACAATCAGATGCATCTTTTTGGCCCTGTTCAAAGAGGCCTTCCTTTGCTTTCTGCACTTCCTCAAGATTGGAAGCTTATTATTATAGATATTAAGGATTGTTTCTTCTCTATTCCACTTTACCCACGGGATAGACCAAGGTTTGCCTTCACTATCCCTTCTCTTAATCATATGGAACCAGACAAGAGATTTCAGTGGAAGGTACTGCCGCAAGGCATGGCCAATAGCCCAACAATATGTCAGCTGTATGTGCAGGAGGCTTTGGAGCCAATTAGGAAGCAATTTACATCTTTAATCATGATCCATTATATGGACGATATTCTTATTTGTCACAAAGAGTTAGATGTTTTACAAAAGGCTTTCCCCATGCTGGTGGCTGAATTAAAACAGTGGGGATTAGAGATTGCCTCAGAAAAGGTTCAAATTGCAGATACAGGCCTCTTTTTGGGCTCAGTGATTACTCCCAAAAATATAGTTCCTCAGAAAATAGAAATTCGCAAAGACCACTTACAAACATTAAATGATTTTCAGAAACTTCTGGGAGATATAAATTGGTTGAGGCCCTTTTTAAAAATTCCATCTGCTGATCTAAAACCCCTCTTCGATCTCCTGGAGGGTGAGCCTCATATCTCCTCACCCAGAAAATTTACCCCTGCCGCCCACCGAGCCTTACAGATGGTGGAAGAGGCCTTACAGGAAGCACAATTACAACGTATTGAGGAGTCACTACCTTTTAATCTGTGTGTTTTTAAGACAGCTCAATTGCCAACTGCAGTCCTGTGGCAACATGGACCATTACTTTGGATTCATCCAAATGCTTCCCATGCTAAGATTATTGACTGGTACCCTGATGCTGTTGCACAGCTCGCGCTTCGCGGAATAAAAGCAGCTGTTACACATTTTGGCAGGGATCCTGATTCCTTGATTGTGCCTTATACTGCTGCACAAGTTCAGACCTTGGCAGCCACATCTAGTGATTGGGCAGTTTTAGTTACTTCCTTTTCAGGACAAATTGATAATCATTTTCCAAAGCATCCAATTTTACAGTTTGCCCTAAACCAGGCTATAGTGTTTCCACAAGTGACAGCTAAAGACCCACTCCCAGATGGGACTGTGGTGTACACTGATGGATCAAAAACTGGTATGGGAGCTTATGTGGTCAAGGATAGGGTTATATCTAAACAATATAATGAAACTTCACCTCAAGTTGTAGAATGTCTGATAGTACTGGAGGTTCTTGAGGCTTTTCCAGGACCCCTCAATATTGTATCAGATTCCTCTTATGTGGTTAATGCAGTTAATCTCCTTGAGATAGCTGGAATAATAAGATCCTCCAGCAGAGTTGCTAACATCTTTCAAAAGATACAAGCTGCCTTGTTAAATAGGAGATTTCCTGTTTTCATTACCCATGTCCGAGCACATTCTGGACTCCCAGGTCCCATGTCCTTAGGGAATGACTTAGCGGACAAGGCTACAAAGCTGGTGGCCGCTGCCTTGTCTACCCATGCACAAGCAGCAAAAGAATTCCATAAGCGCTTTCATGTGACGGCTGAGACCTTGCGCCGTCGTTTTGCTCTATCCAGGAAAGAGGCTAGGGAAATTGTTACTCAATGCCAGAATTGCTGCGAATTCTTACCTACTCCCCACATGGGAATAAACCCACGTGGCATTAGACCATTGCAGATGTGGCAGATGGATGTTACTCATATTCCCTCTTTTGGAAGGCTTCAATATGTTCATGTTTCTGTTGACACCTGTTCTGGCGTAATGTTTGCCACACCCCTAACAGGGGAAAAGGCCTCATATGTGATTCAACATTGCCTTGAGGCCTGGAGTGCTTGGGGAAAACCCAGAATTTTAAAAACAGACAATGGACCAGCATATACCTCTCAAAAATTCCGACAGTTTTGTCGGCAAATGGATGTTACCCATCTAACTGGCCTACCTTATAACCCTCAAGGACAGGGCATTGTGGAACATGCCCATCGTACACTCAAATCATATCTGATTAAACAAAAGGGAGTATTGAGGATGTTCTACCCTCGGTACCAAGAGTTGCTGTATCCATGGCACTTTTTACCCTTAATTTCTTGAACTCTGATGCCCAAGGCCACACTGCGGCCGATCGCCACAGTTTAGAGCCTGATAGGCCAAAAGAAATGGTAAAATGGAAAGATGTCTTGACTGATCTCTGGAAAGGCCCGGATCCTATTCTTATAAGATCCAGGGGAGCTGTGTGTGTTTTTCCACAGGAGGAAGAAAACCCCTGTGGATCCCTGAAAGACTCACTCGAAGAGCTCCTTCACAACTCCAGAATAAGAAGGATGGAGGCCAAGTGGGTGATGAAGACTCTCCTACTCGGGATGATGGTTCCTAGTATGATGGGAGAGTTACGGTGGGCCATCATGTCTACCTTCCCCTACCGATGCCAGTGATGCAGAATGCCCAGGTGTTCCCTAGATTTTTCACAACTAATAGAGAGTTGGGGCTTGCCTTTTTGCCTTTAGATCCTCAGATACAGAGTTTTCAGGATGAGAGAACCTTGTCATTGGTAGGAAGCTTGTGCTTTACTGTGATTTCTTCATTAAAGGATAATTTTATTCATATGGATCCAGAAAGATCTAATGCTAATCCTTTTGAATTAATGGAAGCTGTACTGATCTTTCTCCTATGATAGTGAGAAGGGACAGATTACTTTTGATTGGAAAGGGGCATTAGGCAACAGTCTGAGTGAGGGACAGAGCTATGGATCATCTGATTGGTCCTCCTCCAATGTTAAGTATACCCCTTTTAAGAGAACTAATTATTCAGCTGCCCTTTATTTGGGTTGTGAGTAATGATACCTTAGGTAAGAATCAGAAAGAAATAAATTGCTCTGCTTAGAATTGTTTTTATGCATTATGCTGGGATGCTATTAAGCACCCTTTTGCTTTGGTAATGCGCATGCCTCGATTTGTTCCAGTTCCTGTTGAGACGCCAAGTAATTTGAGTTTGTTTAGGGAAAAGCGAGATTTTTGGGATCTCTGCTATTATTGTGGGCCTGATAGCCACCGCCGCGGTTACTGCTTCGGTTACCGCCTCGGCCCTTGCACTTTCTGCCACTGTGCAGACAACTCAAACCATTAATGAACTATCGGCCACTGTGACCATGGTCCTAGATAAACAGGCCACTGCCAATTCTCAGATACAAGGAGGCCTGATGTTGGTAAACCAACAGATTAATTTGGTTCAGGAACAATTGGATATATTGTGGCAGATGGCCCAATTGGGATGTGAACAAAAGTTGCCTGGCCTTTGTGTCACTTCAGTACAATATGAGAATTTTACAAGAGCAGCTAACCTGTCACAAGCTCTGTCTCAACATTTATTACAGAATTGGACTTTTGAGTTTGAGCAGACACTCCGTGAGTTGAGAATGGCGATCCTGCAAGTGAATTCGACGCATCTGGATCTTTCTCTGATGGAAGGCCTCTCCTCCTGGATTTCATCTGCATTTTCTTATTTTAAGGAATGGGTGGGGGTAGGATCATTTAGCCTAGTTCTCTGCTGTGGAATAGTGTTGATGCTTTGGATGGTGTGTAAGCTCAGAGCCCAAACAAAAGAGACAAAGTGGTGGTGGCACAAGCACTTGCTGCCTTAGAACACGGAGCCTCCCCTGACATTTGGTTAACCATGTTAAAGCAATAGGTCGCTGGCCTCCCAGCTCTTGCACCCCACGAGGCTAGTCTCATTGCACGGGATAGAGTGGGTAGGCTTCAGCAGCCCAAGGAGTTGCAAGGCTAAGCACTGCACAGGAGAGGTCTGCGGTATAACGACTTTCTCCTGGGAGATAAGTCATCTTGCATGAAGGTTCTATGTCATGATCTCCTTCCCCCAGAAAAACGACATCGGACTGGTCAGGGCTCTCTCTGGGGATAAGACCCTGGAGAGGAGCTTTGTACATGTTCCGAATTTGCACATGGGGATTTGACCTCTATCTCCACTCCAAAGTTGTGGGTGTCCTATTGCTTCAAAAATAAATGAATAGGGGAGATGTGAGGAGCCGCCCTCGCTATCGCTATTGCCGTTAGAAGATGGCGCTGACATCTGCTGTCAGTTGGAGTTAACCGTTTAAGCTGTGCCTCTCCCGTGGCGTCATCTGGGGTGATGTGCAAACCACCAATCCCGGCTCTACACGTCTCACTCGGAGCTCCTAGGCTTATATAAGGGGCTGGGTTTCTTAGCTTGGGGTCTCCCTCTAAGAAGCTGATCATCTATCTCTCAAGATGCATTAAAGCTTTACTGCAGAAGGATCCGAGTGTTCTGCGTCGTTCTTGCTGGCGAGACGGTAGCGCGGGACAATTAATAATTAGTAATAAACACAACTCTGTGATTATTATTTTGTGGTAACCAAACACAGTATTATTAATATTTAGAGATGAAAGCACACTCTATGTAATATTTAAAGATAAACACATGAGCTATGATTAATACTTTGTTATAAACACACAATCTATGATTAATATTTCAAGATAAACACACTCTCCATGATTAATATTTAGAGATAAACACAGACTCTATGATTAATATTTAGAGATAAATACACTCTATGATTAATATTTAGAGATAAACACTATGAAATTAATTAGAAATAAACACAACTCTGTGGTTAATATTTAGCAGTAACAAAACACACTATTATTAATATTTAGAGATGAACACACACTCTATTTAATATTTAGGGATAAACACTAAATCTTTCATTAATATTTCACGAAAAACACACTATGATTAATATTTAGAGATGAAAACTCTGTGATATTTAATTAGAGATAAACACACTCTCTAAGATTAATATTTACAGAAAAACACAATTGTATTATCAACATTTAGAGATAAACACTCTCTATGAATAATACTTAGAGATAAACTCACACTCTATAATTAACATTTAGAGATAAACACACACTCTGTGATTAAAATTAGAGATAAGCACATAAATTGTGATTAATATTTAGAGAAAAACATACACAGTTTTTAATATTTAGAGATAAATATACTCTATAAGTATTATTTAGAAATAAACACACACTTTTAATATTTAGAGATAAAGCCACACTGTATGAATAATATTTAGAGATAAACATACACTCTATGATTAATATTCTGAGATAAACACACACTCTATAATTAATATTTAGAGATAAACACACACTATATGATTAATATTTAGAGATAAACACACACTCTATGATTAATATTTAGAGATTAAACACACACACTATGGTTTTTTTTTTTTTTTGGTTTTTCGAGACAGGGTTTCTTTTTGGCTTTGGAGGCTGTCATGGAACTAGCTCTTGTAGACCAGGCTGGCCTCGAACTCACAGAGATCCACCTGCCTCTGCCTCCGGAGTGCTGGGATTAAAGGCGTTCGCCACCAACGCCCGGCATCATGTTCAATACCTAGAGATGAACACACACTATGATTAATTTTTAGAGACAAATACAACACTATGATCTATATTAGAGATAGACACACACGCTATGAGCAATATTAGTGATAAACATTCTATGAATAATAATTAGAGGTAAACACACACTGATTAATATTTAGAGATATACACACGTTGTGATTAATATCTAGAGATAAAAACATATTATAAGATTAATATTTACAGATAAACATACACTGTATGATTAATATTTAGAGATAAACAAACCCTCTATAATGAATATTTAGAGATAAACACACACTCTGTGATAAATATTTAGAGATAAATACACACTATGATTAGTATTAGAGATATTCATGCACTCTATTATTAATATTTAGAGATAAACACACAATCTATGATTAATATTTAGAGATAAATACACACTATGATGAATATTTAGAGATAAACACACGATCTATGATTAATACTTAGAGATAAACACACACTCTATATTTAATATTTAGATGTAAATCCTCTATGATTGATATTTAGAGAAAACACACACTCTATTTTTAATATTTAGAGGTAACCACACACACTATGATTAATTCTTAGAGATGAACCCACACACTGTGATTAATATTACAGATAAACACAACCTCTATGATTAATGTGTAGAAGATAGACACTCACTATATGATCAATATTTAGAGATAAACACACACTCTATGTTTAAAATTTAGAGATACACACTCTACCTGATTAATATTTAGAGGTATACACACAACCTATTATTAATATTTAGAGATAAACACTCTATGATTAATATTTAGAAAAAATACAACACTATGATCAATATTTATAGATAAACACACACTGTATAATTAATATTTAGAGATATACTCACACTCTATGATAAATATTTAGAGATAAACACACTCTATGATTAATATTTAGAGATAAACACACACTCTGTGATAAATATTTAAAGATAAACACACGACCTATGATTAATACTTAGGGATAAACACACAATCTATGATTAATATTTCAAGATAAACACACTCTCCATGATTAATATGTAGAGATAAACACACACTCTATGATTAATATTTAGAGACAAACACACTCTATGATTAATATTTAGAGATAAACACACTATGATTAAAAATTAGAAATAAACACAATTCTGTGATTAATATTTAGTGGTAACCAGACACACTATTATTAATATTTAGAGATGAGCACACACTCTATTTAATATTTTGATAAACACTAAATCTTTTATTAATATTTCATGATAAACACACTATGATTAATATTTAGAGATAGAAACTCTGTGATAAATAATTAGAGATAAACACATGCTCTGGGATTAATATTTAGAGATAATCACAACTGTATTATCAATATTTAGAGATAAACACACTCTATGATTAATACTTAGAGATAAACTCACACTCTATAATTAATTTTTAGAGATAAACACACACTCTGTGATTAAAATTAGAGATAAACTCATACTATCTGATAAGTATTTAGAGATAAACTGTGGGAACACCAGACCTTGAGCAGAGACCCACTTCCCCTTCTGCCTGGGAGTAGGCCGCTATAAGACAATGTTTACCAAAAACATGTTTACTAAACACAATACAATGCCTGGGGCAATAAGTTCCTGGAAAAGGCCTGCCCACAGAAACCACCATGACCTCGACCTTGTCCAAAGACTAGCCGCCTCTTCTGCCATGCCCAGATCAGTTTTTTGTGTCAGAGCAGAACCAGCCAGGGTAGAGGAGAGAGCAGAAGCTTCTCTGGTGGGAGCATTTCTTAGGAAGTTTTCTTGAACATTTTTGGGGCCTGCTTAAAGTTTTCTTTACATCGTTGAACGAGTCTCTGTGTTGTCAATCCCCGACACACTCCACACGTTCTCGAACAGAGGCCGCGCAGCAGACGTGACAATAAACACTCTATGATTAATATTTAGAGATGAATACAACACTATGATCAATATTAGAGATAAACAAACACTCTATGATTAATAATTAGAGAAAAACACACTCTATTATTAATATTTAGAGATAAACACACACTCTATGTTTAATATTTAGGGATAAATAGACTCTATGATGAATATTTAGAGATAAACACATGATCTATGATTAATACTTAGAGATAAACACGTACTCTGTGATTAATATTTAGAGATAAACACAACTGTATTATCAATATTTAGAGATAAACACACTCTATGATTAATACTTAGAGATAAACTCACACTCTATAATTAACATATAGAGATAAACACACACACTGTGATTAAAATTAGAGATAAACTCACACTATCTGATAAATATTTAGAGATCAACACTCAATGATTAATATTTAGAGATGAATAAAACACATTGTTCAATTTTAGAGATATACACACACTCTATGATTAATATTTAGAGACAAACACATACTATACTATTAAAATTTAGAGATAAACACAAACTCTGTGATTAATATTTAGAGATAAACACAAGCTCTATGATTAATATTCGGAGATAAACACACACTATGATTAATATTTAGAGATAAATACACTCTATGATTAATATTCAGAGATAAATATACACTGTATGATTAATATTTAGAGAAAAACACACACTCTATGATTAATATTTAGAGATACATACACTATGTGATTAATATTTAGAGAGAAACACACATTTTATTATTAATATTTAGAGGTAATCACACACACTATTATTAATATTTATAGATGAACATACACTCAATGATTGATATTTAGAGATAAACACACTCTCTATGAGCAATATTAGTGATAAACACTCTATGATTAATATTTAGAGATAAACACACACACTATGATTAATATTTAGAGATAAATATACTCTATGATTAATATTTGGAGATAAACACACACTCTATGATTAATAATTAGAGAAAAACACACTCTATGTTTAATATTTAGAGATAAATAGATTCTATGATTAATATTTAGAGATAAACACACTCTCAATGATTAATATTTAGAGATACACACACACTCTATGATTAATATTTAGAGATAAACACTCTATGATTACGTTTCCCAGAATTCCTTTCGGGCCGGGTTTCCCATATGCCCCCACCAACTACATTTCCCAGAATTCTTCTAGACTACATTTCCCAGAATTGCTCGTGCACTACGTTTCCCTGAATCCTGAAAGACCACATTCCACAAAATTCTTCTTCACTCCATTTCCCACAATTCCTCGTACACTACATTTCCCAGAATCCTCCTGAACTACATATTGCAAAATCTGCCTGGACCATATTTCCCAGAATCCTTCTGGACTAAGTTTCACAAAATTATGTTGGACTACGTTTCTCGAAATTCCCTCAGGACTACATTTCCCAGAATTCCTGGAGGACTACGTTTCCTAGAATCCTCCTGAATCACATTTCACAGAATCCTCCTGGACTACATTTCCCATAATTCATCCTGGACTACGTTTCCCAGAATTCCTCCTGGACTACGTTTCCCAGAATCCTTCAGGACCACAGCCCAGCCCGCTGCTCTAGGGATGTATCAGCAGAGTGTTGTGTACACCTGTGTTTCATTTCCTGTGTTCTGTGTTTGTTATAGATCACGCATGCATTACTGTTTACAGTTTTAAACAACCTTTTAATGCCTGGCTCATTTCCCCTGTTGGTGCAACTCAGTTGGCACGGGGGCCTGGAAATTAATGCAGAGAAGCCTAGAGACAAAAGAAAGGAGAAATGAATCAAATTGGAAATAAATCAGGAATTAGAAATAAATCAGGAATCAGAAAAAAAACAGGAATTAGAAATAAATCACGAATTACAAATTAATCAGGACCTGGAAATAAATCAGAAATATCAGGAATTAGAATAATTGAGAAATTGGAAATAAATTACAAATTGGAACTAAATCAGTAATGGAAGTAAATGAGGAATGAGAAGTAAATGAGGAAATGGAAATAAAACAGAAATTGAAAATAAACAAGGAATTAGAAATAAATCTGAAATTGGAATTAACACACATTTTAGACAAATATAGGAATATAAGGAGCAGAGAAATAAAACATAATCTATGATTAATATTTAGAGGAAAACACACTCTCTAGGATTAATATTTAGAGATGAATCCAACCCTATGATCAATATTT
>NW_024429992.1:0-2318 GCF_017639785.1 Mesocricetus auratus
AGAAGTAGAAAATAAAACATAATCTATGATTAAAGTGGCAGGTTACAAGATCAACTCAAGAAAGTCAGTAGCCCTACTATATACAGATGATAAAAGGGCTGAAAGAGAAATCAGAGAAACATCACCCTTTACAATTGCCACAAACAACATAAAATACCTTGGGGTAACAGCTAACCAAACAAGTGAAAGACCTGTATCGTAAGAACTTTGAATCTTTAAAGAAAGAAATTAAAGAAGCCCTCAGAAAATGGAAAGATCTCCCATGCTCATGGATAGGTAGGATCAATGTAGTAAAAATGGCAATCCTGCCAAAAGCAATCTACAGATTCAATGCTATCCCCATTAAAATCCCAGCACAGTTCTTCACAGACCTTGAAAGAACAATAATCAATTTTGTATGGAAAAACAAAAGACCCAGGATAGCCAAAACAACCCTGTTCAACAAGGCAACGTCCGGAGGCATCAATATCCCTGACCTCAAGCTCTATTATAGAGCTATAGTCCTGAAAACAGCTTGGTATTGGCACAAAAATAGACAGGCAGACCAATGGAATCGAATTGAAAATCCGGGTATTAACCCACACACGTACGAACATCTGATCTTCGACAAAGAAGCTAAAAATATACAATGGAATAAAGAAAGCATCTTCAACAAATGGTGCTGGCATAATTGGAGACTGGCATGTAGAAAAATGCGGATTGATCCATGTTTATCGCCATGCACAAAACTTAAGTCCAAATGGATCAAAGACCTCAACATAAATCCAGCCACACTGAACCTCTTAGAAGAGAAGTGGGTGGTACCCTTGAAAGAATTGGTACAGGAGACAGCTTCCTGAACATAACACCAGTAGCACAGACAGTGAGATCAACAATTAATAAATGGGACCTACTGAAACTGAGAAGCTTCTGTAAGGCAAAGGACACAGTCAGCAAGACAAAAAGGCAGCCCACAGAATGGGAAAAAATATTCACTAATCCCACATCTGACAGAGGGTTGATCTCAAAATTTACAAAGAACTCAAGAAGCAAGTCTCCAAAACAGCAAAGGACCCAATTAAGAAGTGGGCTGCAGAACTAAATAGAGAGTTTTCAATAGAGGAGTCTAAAATGGCTGAGAGGCACTTGAGAAAGTGCTCAACATCCTTAGCCATCCGGGAAATGCAAATCAAAGCAACTCTGAGATACCATCTCACTCCTGTCAGAATGGCTAAAATCAAAAACACCAATGACAATTTATGCTGGAGAGGATGTGGTGAAAGGGGGACACTCCTCCATTGCTGGTGGGAGTGCCAACTGGTTCAGCCACTTTGGAAAGCAGTATGGAGATTCCTCAGAAAAATGGGAATAAACCTACCACAAGACCCAGCAACTGCACTCTTAGGCATATATCCAAAGATGCCCATTCATATAACAAAGATGTCTGTTCCACTATGTTCATAGCAGCTTTATTTGTAATAGCCAGAACTTGGAAGCAACCTAGATGTCCCTCACCCGAAGAATGGATAGAGAAAATGTGGTACATCTACACAATGGAGTACTATTCAGCAGAAAAAAATAATGGAATCATGAGATTCGCAGGCAAATGGATGACACTAGAAGAAACCATCCTGAGTGAGGTAACCCAGTCACAAAAGAGAAACATGGCATGTACTCTCTCATATATGGATTTTAGACATAGATCTGGGGAGTGCCAGCCTACAATCCTATTGCCAGAGAGTCTGGGAAACAGAAACTTCATTTACTGGCTGGTTAAGTACTGAGCTGAACTCAAGAAAGCCAGTATCAGAGAGGGAGGACTGATGATCAAAGGGATTAAGACTGGGCTGGTTGAACCCCCAGAAACAGCTGACCAGACAAAGGTTAACTCTTGAATCCCAGGCATCAGCCTGGGAATCCAGCATGGGACTGATCAAGACCCCCTGAATCTGGGTGTCAGTGAGGAGGCCTAGGTAATCTATTGAGCCTTGGACAGCAGATCAGTACCCATCCCAAGTATACACACGGTCTCTGGACTCCCATAGAACAATGTGAGGTGCACTCTCACCCTGAACTCTTGAGGAAGGGTCTCAAGCCTGCCCCTATGAAGCCTGACAGGCCATGGACACCCCACGGAGGGCTCACCCTCCCTGGGAGACCAGAGGATCAGCAGGGGGGACAGGGGAGGCACGGGAGAGAGGGGAGGAAAGGAGGAGGACCTCACATTACAGCTTGTGCTGACTCTTTGTTTCTTATCTAAATTTGGAAATGGAAAATAAAAAAATATTAATAAATAACAATAAAGAAATATCAGGAATTAAATTATTGAAATTGAAATA
>NW_024429993.1:0-18501 GCF_017639785.1 Mesocricetus auratus
TCCTGTACCCCTTCCAACTCCTGTACCCCTTCCACTTCCTGTACCCATTCCAATCCCTGTACCCCTTCCACATCCTGTACCCCTTCCACACCCTGTACCCCTTCCACACCCTGTACCCCTTCCACATCCTGTACCCCTTCCACTTCCTGAACCCATTCCACTTCCTGTACCCCTTCCAACTCCTGTCCCCGTTCCACTTCCTGAACCCATTCCAATCCCTGTACCCCTTCCACAACCTGTACCCATACCACATCCTGTACCCCTTCCACTTCCTATACCCCTCCACTTCCTGTACCCCTTCCACTTCCTGTACCCCTTCCACTCCCTGTATCCCTTCCACATCCTATACCCCTTCCACACCCTGTACCCCTTCCACTTCCTGTACCCCTTCCACATCCTGTACCCCTTCCAATTCCTGTACCCCTTCCAACTCCTGTACCCCTTCCACTTCCTGTACCCATTCCAATCCCTGTACCCCTTCCACATCCTGTACCCCTTCCACACCCTGTACCCCTTCCACATCCTGTACCCCTTCCACTTCCTGAACCCATTCCACTTCCTGTACCCCTTCCAACTCCTGTACCCGTTCCACTTCCTGAACCCATTCCAATCCCTGTACCCCTTCCACAACCTGTACCCATACCACATCCTGTACCCCTTCCACTTCCTATACCCCTCCACTTCCTGTACCCCTTCCACTTCCTGTACCCCTTCCACTCCCTGTATCCCTTCCACATCCTATACCCCTTCCACACCCTGTACCCCTTCCACTTCCTGTACCCCTTCCACATCCTGTACCCCTTCCAATTCCTGTACCCCTTCCAACTCCTGTACCCCTTCCACTTCCTGTACCCATTCCAATCCCTGTACCCCTTCCACATCCTGTACCCCTTCCACACCCTGTACCCCTTCCACATCCTGTACCCCTTCCACTTCCTGAACCCATTCCACTTCCTGTACCCCTTCTAACTCCTGTACCCGTTCCACTTCCTGAACCCATTCCAATCCCTGTACCCCTTCCAACTCCTGTACCCCTTCCACTTCCTGTACCCCTTCCACTTCCTGTACCCCTTCCAACTCCTGTACCCGTTCCTCTTCCTGAACCCATTCCAATCCATGTACCCCTTCCACACCCTGTACCCCTTCCACATCCTGTACCCCTTCCACACCCTGTAACCCTTCCACACCCTGTACCCCTTCCACATACTGTACCCCTTCCAATTCCAGTACCCCTTCCAACTCCTGTACCCCTTCTACTTCCTGTACCCTTTCCACATCCTGTACCCCTTCCAACTCCTGTACCCTTTCCACTTCCTGTACCCCTCCCAATTCCTGTACCCCTTCCAACTCCTGTACCCCTTCCACTTCCTGTACCCATTCCAATCCCTGTACCCCTTCCACATCCTGTACCCCTTCCACACCCTGTACCCCTTCCACACCCTGTACCCCTTCCACATCCTGTACCCCTTCCACATACTGTACCCCTTCCAATTCCAGTACCCCTTCCAACTCCTGTACCCCTTCTACTTCCTGTATCCTTTCCACATCCTGTACCCCTTCCAACTCGTGTACCCCTTCCACTTCCTGTACCCCTTCCAATTCCTGTACCCCTTCCAACTCCTGTACCCCTTCCACTTCCTGTACCCATTCCAATCCCTGTACCCCTTCCACATCCTGTACCCCTTCCACACCCTGTACCCCTTCCACACCCTGTACCCCTTCCACATCCTGTACCCCTTCCACTTCCTGAACCCATTCCACTTCCTGTACCCCTTCCAACTCCTGTACCCTTTCCACTTTCTGAACCCATTCCAATCCCTGTACCCCTTCCACAACCTGTATCCATACCACATCCTGTACCCCTTCCACTTCCTATACCCCTTCCAATTCCTGTACCCCTTCCAACTCCTGTACCCGTCCCACTTCCTGTACCCATTCCAATCCCTGTACCCCTTCCACATCCTGTACCCCTTCCACACCCTGTACCCCTTCCACATCCTGTACCCCTTCCACTTCCTGAACCCATTCCACTTCCTGTACCCCTTCCAACTCCTGTACCCGTTCCACTTCCTGAACCCATTCCAATCCCTGTACCCCTTCCACAACCTGTACCCATACCACATCCTGTACCCCTTCCACTTCCTATACCCCTCCACTTCCTGTACCCCTTCCACTTCCTGTACCCCTTCCACTCCCTGTATCCCTTCCACATCCTATACCCCTTCCACACCCTGTACCCCTTCCACTTCCTGTACCCCTTCCACATCCTGTACCCCTTCCAATTCCTGTACCCCTTCCAACTCCTGTACCCCTTCCACTTCCTGTACCCATTCCAATCCCTGTACCCCTTCCACATCCTGTACCCCTTCCACACCCTGTACCCCTTCCACATCCTGTACCCCTTCCACTTCCTGAACCCATTCCACTTCCTGTACCCCTTCCAACTCCTGTACCCGTTCCACTTCCTGAACCCATTCCAATCCCTGTACCCCTTCCAACTCCTGTACCCCTTCCACTTCCTGTACCCCTTCCACATCCTGTACCCCTTCCAATTCCTGTACCCCTTCCAACTCCTGTACCCCTTCCACTTCCTGTACCCTTTCCAACTCCTGTACCCCTTCCACTTCCTGTACCCATTCCAATCCCTGTACCCTTTCCACATCCTGTACCCCTTCCAACTCCTGTACCCCTTCCACTTCCGGTACCCCTTCCAATTCCTGTACCCCTTCCAACTCCTGTACCCCTTCCACTTCCTGTACCCATTCCAATCCCTGTACCCCTTCCACTTCCTGTACCCCTTCCACACCCTGTACCCCTTCCACATCCTGTACCCCTTCCACTTCCTGAACCCATTCCACTTCCTGTACCCCTTCCAACTCCTGTACCCGTTCCACTTCCTGAACCCATTCCAATCCCTGTACCCCTTCCACAACCTGTACCCATACCACATCCTGTACCCCTTCCACTTCCTATACCCCTCCACTTCCTGTACCCCTTCCACTTCCTGTACCCCTTCCACTCCCTGTATCCCTTCCACATCCTATACCCCTTCCACACCCTGTACCCCTTCCACTTCCTGTACCCCTTCCACATCCTGTACCCCTTCCAATTCCTGTACCCCTTCCAACTCCTGTACCCCTTCCACTTCCTGTACCCATTCCAATCCCTGTACCCCTTCCACATCCTGTACCCCTTCCACACCCTGTACCCCTTCCACATCCTGTACCCCTTCCACTTCCTGAACCCATTCCACTTCCTGTACCCCTTCTAACTCCTGTACCCGTTCCACTTCCTGAACCCATTCCAATCCCTGTACCCCTTCCAACTCCTGTACCCCTTCCACTTCCTGTACCCCTTCCACTTCCTGTACCCCTTCCAACTCCTGTACCCGTTCCTCTTCCTGAACCCATTCCAATCCATGTACCCCTTCCACACCCTGTACCCCTTCCACATCCTGTACCCCTTCCACTTCCTGAACCCATTCCACTTCCTGTACCTCTTCCAACTCCTGTACCCCTTACACTTCCTGTACCCTTTCCACATCCTGTACCCCTTCCAACTCCTGTACCCTTTCCACTTCCTGTACCCCTTCCAATTCCTGTACCCCTTCCAACTCCTGTACCCCTTCCACTTCCTGTACCCCTTCCAATTCCTGTACCCCTTCCAACTCCTGTACCCCTTCCACTTCCTGTACCCATTCCAATCCCTGTACCCCTTCCACATCCTGTACCCCTTCCACACCCTGTACCCCTTCCACACCCTGTAACCCTTCCACACCCTGTACCCCTTCCACATACTGTACCCCTTCCAATTCCAGTACCCCTTCCAACTCCTGTACCCCTTCTACTTCCTGTACCCTTTCCACATCCTGTACCCCTTCCAACTCCTGTACCCTTTCCACTTCCTGTACCCCTCCCAATTCCTGTACCCCTTCCAACTCCTGTACCCCTTCCACTTCCTGTACCCATTCCAATCCCTGTACCCCTTCCACATCCTGTACCCCTTCCACACCCTGTACCCCTTCCACACCCTGTAACCCTTCCACACCCTGTACCCCTTCCACATACTGTACCCCTTCCAATTCCAGTACCCCTTCCAACTCCTGTACCCCTTCTACTTCCTGTATCCTTTCCACATCCTGTACCCCTTCCAACTCGTGTACCCCTTCCACTTCCTGTACCCCTTCCAATTCCTGTACCCCTTCCAACTCCTGTACCCCTTCCACTTCCTGTACCCATTCCAATCCCTGTACCCCTTCCACATCCTGTACCCCTTCCACACCCTGTACCCCTTCCACACCCTGTACCCCTTCCACATCCTGTACCCCTTCCACTTCCTGAACCCATTCCACTTCCTGTACCCCTTCCAACTCCTGTCCCCTTTCCACTTTCTGAACCCATTCCAATCCCTGTACCCCTTCCACAACCTGTATCCATACCACATCCTGTACCCCTTCCACTTCCTATACCCCTTCCAATTCCTGTACCCCTTCCAACTCCTGTACCCGTCCCACTTCCTGTACCCATTCCAATCCCTGTACCCCTTCCACATCCTGTACCCCTTCCACACCCTGTACCCCTTCCACATCCTGTACCCCTTCCACTACCTGAACCCATTCCACTTCCTGTACCCCTTCCAACTCCTGTACCCGTTCCACTTCCTGAACCCATTCCAATCCCTGTACCCCTTCCACAACCTGTACCCATACCACATCCTGTTCCCCTTCCACTTCCTATACCCCTCCAACTCCTGTACCCCTTCCACTTCCTGTACCCCTTCCACACCCTGTACCCCTTCCACACCCTGTAACCCTTCCACACCCTGTACCCCTTCCACATCCTGTACCCCTTCCAATTCCAGTACCCCTTCCAACTCCTGTACCCCTTCCACTTCCTGTACCCTTTCCACATCCTGTACCCCTTCCAACTCCTGTACCCCTTCCACTTCCTGTACCCCTTCCAATTCCTGTACCCCTTCCAACTCCTGTACCCCTTCCACTTCCTGTACCCATTCCAATCCCTGTACCCCTTCCACATCCTGTACCCCTTCCACATCCTGTACCCCTTCCACATCCTGTACCCCTTCCACTTCCTGAACCCATTCCACTTCCTGTACCCCTTCCAACTCCTGTCCCCTTTCCACTTTCTGAACCCATTCCAATCCCTGTACCCCTTCCACAACCTGTACCCATACCACATCCTGTACCCCTTCCACTTCCTATACCCCTCCACTTCCTGTACCCCTTCCACTTCCTGTACCCCTTCCACTCCCTGTATCCCTTCCACATCCTATACCCCTTCCACACCCTGTACCCCTTCCACTTCCTGTACCCCTTCCACATCCTGTACCCCTTCCAATTCCTGTACCCCTTCCAACTCCTGTACCCCTTCCACTTCCTGAACACATTCCAATCCTTGTGCACCTACCACACCCTGTACCCCTTCCACATCCTGTGCCCCTTCCAATTCCTGAACCCATTCCACTTCCTGTACCACTTCCACACCCTGTACTCCTTCCACATCCTGTACCCATACTACTTCTTGTACCCCTTCCACTTCCTGTACCCCTTCCAACTCCTGTACCCCTTCCACTTCCTGTACCCCTTCCACTTCCTGTACCCATTCCACTTCCTGTACCCATTCCAATCCCTGTACCTCTTCCACACCCTGTACCCCTTCCACATCCTGTGCCCCTTCCAATTCCTGAACCCATTCCACTTCCTGTACCCCTTCCACACCCTGGACTCTTTCCACATCCTGTACCCCTTCCACTTCCTGTACCCCTTCCATTTCCTGAACCCATTCCAATCCCTGTACCCCTTCCACATCCTGTACCCATACCACATCCTCTACCCCTTCCACACCCTGTACCCCTTCCACATCCTGTACCCCTTCCAATTCCTGTACCCCTTCCAATCCCTGTACCCCTTCCACACCCTGTACCCCTTCCACACCCTGTACCCCTTCCACATCCTGTACCCCTTCCAATTCCTGAACCCATTCCAATCCCTGTACCCCTTCCACATCCTGTACCCCTTCCACTTCCTATACCGCTTCCACTCCCTGTACCCCTTCCAACTCCTATACCCGTTCCACTTCCTTAACCCATTCCATTTCCTGTACCCCTTCCACAACCTGTACCCATACCACATCCTGTACCCATTCAACTTCCTGTACCCCTTCCAACTCCTGTACCCGTTCCACTTCCTGAACACATTCCAATCCCTGTACCCCTTCCACAACCTGTACCCATACCACATCCTGTACCCCTTCCACTTCCTATAACCCTTCCACTTCCTGTACCCCTTCCACTCCCTGTACCCCTTCCACATCCTGTACCCCTTCCACTTCCTGTACCCATTCCACTTCCTGTACCCCTTCCAACTCCTGTACCCGTTCCACTTCCTGAACCCATTCCAATCCCTGTACCCCTTCCACAACCTGTACCCATACCACATCCTGTACCCCTTCCACTTCCTATAACCCTTCCACTTCCTGTACCACTTCCACTTCCTGTACCCATTCCACATCCTGTACCCATTCCAATTCCTGTACCCCTTCCAACTCCTGTACCCCTTCCACTTCCGGTACCCTTTCCACATCCTGTCTCCATTCCACTTCCTGTACCCCTTCCACTTCCTGAACCCATTCCAATCCCTGTACCCCTTCCACATCCTGTACCCATACCACATCCTGTACCCCTTCCACTTCCTATACCCCTTCCACTTCCTGTACCACTTCCACACCCTGTACCCCTACCACACCCTGTACCCCTTCCACACCCTGTACCCCTTCCAAAACCTGTACCCCTTCCACATCCTTAACCCATTCCACTTCCTGTACCCCTTCCAACTCCTGTACCCCTTCCACTTCCTGTACCCTTTCCACATCCTGTACTCCTTCCACTTCCTATACCCCTCCACTTCCTGTACCCCTTCCACTTCCTGTACCCCTTCCACTCCCTGTATCCCTTCCACATCCTATACCACTTGCACACCCTGTACCCCTTCCACTCCCTGTACCCCTTCCACATCCTGTACCCCTTCCAATTCCTGTACCCCTTCCAACTCCTGTACCCCTTCCACTTCCTGTACCCATTCCAATCCCTGTAACCCTTCCACATCCTGTACCCCTTCCACTTCCTGAACCCATTCCACTTCCTGTACCCCTTCCAACTCCTGTACCCCTTCCACTTCCTGTACCCTTTCCACATCCTGTACCCCTTCCACTTCCTGTACCCCTTCCACTTCCTGTACCCCTTCCAACTCCTGTACCCGTTCCACTTCCTGAACCCATTCCAATCCCTGTACCCCTTCCACAACCTGTACCCATACCACATCCTGTACCCCTTCCACTTCCTATACCCCTCCACTTCCTGTACCCCTTCCACTTCCTGTACCCCTTCCACTCCCTGTATCCCTTCCACATCCTATACCCCTTCCACACCCTGTACCCCTTCCACTTCCTGTACCCCTTCCACATCCTGTACCCCTTCCAATTCCTGTACCCCTTCCAACTCCTGTACCCCTTCCACTTCCTGTACCCATTCCAATCCCTGTAGCCCTTCCACACCCTGTACCCCTTCCACATCCTGTACCCCTTCCACTTCCTGAACCCATTCCACTTCCTGTACCCATTCCAACTCCTGTACCCCTTCCACACCCTGTACCCCTTCCAATTCCTGTACCCCTTCCAACTCCTGTACCCCTTCCACTTCCTGTACCCATTCAAATCCCTGTACCCCTTCCACATCCTGTACCCCTTCCACACCCTGTACCCCTTCCACACCCTGTACCCCTTCCACATCCTGTACCCCTTCCACATCCTGTACCCCTTCCAACTCCTGTACCCCTTCTACTTCCTGTACCCTTTCCACATCCTGTACCCCTTCCAACTCCTGTACCCCTTCCAACTCCTGTACCCGTTCCACTTCCTGAACCCATTCCAATCCCTGTACCCCTTCCACAACCTGTACCCATACCACATCCTGTACCCCTTCCACTTCCTATACCCCTCCACTTCCTGTACCCCTTCCACTTCCTGTACCCCTTCCACTCCCTGTATCCCTTCCACATCCTATACCCCTTCCACACCCTGTACCCCTTCCACTTCCTGTACCCCTTCCACATCCTGTACCCCTTCCAATTCCTGTACCCCTTCCAACTCCTGTACCCCTTCCACTTCCTGTACCCTTTCCACATCCTGTACCCCTTCCAACTCCTGTACCCCTTCCACTTCCTGTACCCCTTCCAATTCCTGTACCCCTTCCAACTCCTGTACCCCTTCCACTTCCTGTACCCATTCCAATCCCTGTACCCCTTCCACATCCTGTACCCCTTCCACACCCTGTACCCCTTCCACATCCTGTACCCCTTCCACTTCCTGAACCCATTCCACTTCCTGTACCCCTTCCAACTCCTGTACCCGTTCCACTTCCTGAACCCATTCCAATCCCTGTACCCCTTCCAACTCCTGTACCCCTTCCACTTCCTGTACCCCTTCCACTTCCTGTACCCATTCCAATCCCTGTACCCCTTCCACTTCCTGTACCCCTTCCACTCCCTGTACCCCTTCCACACCCTGTACCCCTTCCACATCCTGTACCCCTTCCACTTCCTGAACCCATTCCACTTCCTGTACCTCTTCCAACTCCTGTACCCCTTACACTTCCTGTACCCTTTCCACATCCTGTACCCCTTCCAACTCCTGTACCCTTTCCACTTCCTGTACCCCTTCCAATTCCTGTACCCCTTCCAACTCCAGTACCCCTTCCACTTCCTGTACCCATTCCAATCCCTGTACCCCTTCCACATCCTGTACCCCTTCCACACCCTGTACCCCTTCCACACCCTGTAACCCTTCCACACCCTGTACCCCTTCCACATCCTGTACCCCTTCCAATTCCAGTACCCCTTCCAAATCCTGTACCCCTTCCACATCCTTAACCCATTCCACATCCTGTACCCCTTCCAACTCTTGTACCCCTTCCACTTCCTGTACCCCTTCCAATTCCTGTACCCCTTCCAACTCCTGTACCCCTTCCACTTCCTGTACCCATTCCAATCCCTGTACCCCTTCCACATCCTGTACCCCTTCCACACCCTGTACCCCTTCCACATCCTGTACCCCTTCCACTTCCTGAACCCATTCCACTTCCTGTACCCCTTCCAACTCCTGTCCCCTTTCCACTTTCTGAACCCATTCCAATCCCTGAACCCCTTCCACAACCTGTACCCATACCACATCCTGTACCCCTTCCACTTCCTATACCCCTTCCAATTCCTGTACCCCTTCCAACTCCTGTACCCGTCCCACTTCCTGTACCCATTCCAATCCCTGTACCCCTTCCACATCCTGTACCCCTTCCACACCCTGTACCCCTTCCACATCCTGTACCCCTTCCACTTCCTGAACCCATTCCACTTCCTGTACCCCTTCCAACTCCTGTACCCGTTCCACTTCCTGAACCCATTCCAATCCCTGTACCCCTTCCACAACCTGTACCCATACCACATCCTGTACCCCTTCCACTTCCTATACCCCTCCACTTCCTGTACCCCTTCCACTTCCTGTACCCCTTCCACTCCCTGTATCCCTTCCACATCCTATACCCCTTCCACACCCTGTACCCCTTCCACTTCCTGTACCCCTTCCACATCCTGTACCCCTTCCAATTCCTGTACCCCTTCCAACTCCTGTACCCCTTCCACTTCCTGTACCCATTCCAATCCCTGTACCCCTTCCACATCCTGTACCCCTT
This sequence comes from Mesocricetus auratus, assembly GCF_017639785.1. Taxonomy (NCBI): domain Eukaryota; kingdom Metazoa; phylum Chordata; class Mammalia; order Rodentia; family Cricetidae; genus Mesocricetus; species Mesocricetus auratus. The sequence goes on from NW_024429993.1 coordinate 9,760, forward strand.
CCACACCCTGTACCCCTTCCACATCCTGTACCCCTTCCACTTCCTGAACCCATTCCACTTCCTGTACCCCTTCCAACTCCTGTACCCGTTCCACTTCCTGAACCCATTCCAATCCCTGTACCCCTTCCAACTCCTGTACCCCTTCCAACTCCTGTACCCCTTCCACTTCCTGTACCCATTCCAATCCCTGTACCCCTTCCACTTCCTGTACCCCTTCCACTCCCTGTACCCCTTCCACATCCTATACCCCTTCCACACCCTGTACCCCTTCCACTTCCTGTACCCCTTCCACATCCTGTACCCCTTCCAATTCCTGTACCCCTTCCAACTCCTGGACCGCTTCCACTTCCTGTACCCATTCCAATCCCTGTACCCCTTCAACATCCTGTACCCCTCCACACCCTGTACCACTTCCACATCCTGTAACCTTTCCACTTCCTGAACCCATTCCAATCCTTGTACCCCTTCCACAACCTGTACCCATACCACATCCTGTACCCCTTCCACTTCCTGTACCCCTTCCAACTCCTGTACCCCTTCCACTTCCTGTACCCATTCCAATTCCTGTACCCTTTCCACATCCTGTACCCCTTCCAACTCCTGTACCCCTTCCACTTCCTGTACCCCTTCCAATTCCTGTACCCCTTCCAACTCCTGTACCCCTTCCACTTCCTGTACCCATTCCAATCCCTGTACCCCTTCCACATCCTGTACCCCTTCCACACCCTGTACCCCTTCCACATCCTGTACCCCTTCCACTTCCTGAACCCATTCCACTTCCTGTACCCCTTCCAACTCCTGTACCCGTTCCACTTCCTGAACCCATTCCAATCCCTGTACCCCTTCCACAACCTGTACCCATACCACATCCTGTACCCCTTCCACTTCCTATATCCCTCCACTTCCTGTACCCCTTCCACTTCCTGTACCCCTTCCACTCCCTGTATCCCTTCCACATCCTATACCCCTTCCACATCCTGTACCCCTTCCACTTCCTGTACCCCTTCCACATCCTGTACCCCTTCCAATTCCTGTACCCCTTCCAACTCCTGTACCCCTTCCACTTCCTGTACCCATTCCAATCCCTGTACCCCTTCCACATCCTGTACCCCTTCCACACCCTGTACCCCTTCCACATCCTGTACCCCTTCCACTTCCTGAACCCATTCCACTTCCTGTACCCCTTCCAACTCCTGTACCCCTTCCACTTCCTGTACCCTTTCCACATCCTGTACCCCTTCCACTTCCTGTACCCCTTCCACTTCCTGTACCCCTTCCAACTCCTGTACCCGTTCCACTTCCTGAACCCATTCCAATCCCTGTACCCCTTCCACAACCTGTACCCATACCACATCCTGTACCCCTTCCACTTCCTATACCCCTCCACTTCCTGTACCCCTTCCACTTCCTGTACCCCTTCCACTCCCTGTATCCCTTCCACATCCTATACCCCTTCCACACCCTGTACCCCTTCCACTTCCTGTACCCCTTCCACATCCTGTACCCCTTCCAATTCCTGTACCCCTTCCAACTCCTGTACCCCTTCCACTTCCTGTACCCATTCCAATCCCTGTACCCCTTCCACACCCTGTACCCCTTCCACATCCTGTACCCCTTCCACTTCCTGAACCCATTCCACTTCCTGTACCCATTCCAACTCCTGTACCCCTTCCACACCCTGTACCCCTTCCAATTCCTGTACCCCTTCCAACTCCTGTACCCCTTCCACTTCCTGTACCCATTTAAATCCCTGTACCCCTTCCACATCCTGTACCCCTTCCACACCCTGTACCCCTTCCACACCCTGTAACCCTTCCACACCCTGTACCCCTTCCACATCCTGTACCCCTTCCAATTCCAGTACCCGTTCCAACTCCTGTACCCCTTCTACTTCCTGTACCCTTTCCACATCCTGTACCCCTTCCAACTCCTGTACCCCTTCCAACTCCTGTACCCGTTCCACTTCCTGAACCCATTCCAATCCCTGTACCCCTTCCACTTCCTGTACCCCTTCTACTTCCTGTACCCCATCCACTCCCTGTACCCCTTCCACATCCTGTACCCCTTCCACACCCTGTACCCCTTCCACTTCCTGTACCCCTTCCACATCCTGTACCCCTTCCAATTCCTGTACCCCTTCCAACTCCTGGACCGCTTCCACTTCCTGTACCCATTCCAATCCCTGTACCCCTTCAACATCCTGTACCCCCCGCACACCCTGTACCCCTTCCACATCCTGTAACCCTTCCACTTCCTGAACCCATTCCAATCCTTGTACCCCTTCCACAACCTGTACCCATACCACATCCTGTACCCATTCCACTTCCTGTACCCTTTCCAACTCCTGTACCCCTTCCACTTCCTGTACCCATTCCAATCCCTGTACCCTTTCCACATCCTGTACCCCTTCCAACTCCTGTACCCCTTCCACTTCCTGTACCCCTTCCAATTCCTGTACCCCTTCCAACTCCTGTACCCCTTCCACTTCCTGTACCCATTCCAATCCCTGTACCCCTTCCACATCCTGTACCCCTTCCACACCCTGTACCCCTTCCACATCCTGTACCCCTTCCACTTCCTGAACCCATTCCACTTCCTGTACCCCTTCCAACTCCTGTACCCGTTCCACATCCTGAACCCATTCCAATCCCTGTACCCCTTCCACAACCTGTACCCATACCACATCCTGTACCCCTTCCACTTCCTATATCCCTCCACTTCCTGTACCCCTTCCACTTCCTGTACCCCTTCCACTCCCTGTATCCCTTCCACATCCTATACCCCTTCCACACCCTGTACCCCTTCCACTTCCTGTACCACTTCCACATCCTGTACCCCTTCCAATTCCTGTACCCCTTCCAACTCCTGTACCCCTTCCACTTCCTGTACCCATTCCAATCCCTGTACCCCTTCCACATCCTGTACCCCTTCCACACCCTGTACCCCTTCCACATCCTGTACCCCTTCCACTTCCTGAACCCATTCCACTTCCTGTACCCCTTCCAACTCCTGTACCCCTTCCACTTCCTGTACCCTTTCCACATCCTGTACCCCTTCCACTTCCTGTACCCCTTCCACTTCCTGTACCCCTTCCAACTCCTGTACCCGTTCCACTTCCTGAACCCATTCCTATCAATGTACCCCTTCCACAACCTGTACCCATACCACATCCTGTACCCCTTCCACTTCCTATACCCCTCCACTTCCTGTACCCCTTCCACTTCCTGTACCCCTTCCACTCCCTGTACCCTTCCACATCCTATACCCCTTCCACACCCTGTACCCCTTCCACTTCCTGTACCCCTTCCACATCCTGTACCCCTTCCAACTCCTGGACCGCTTCCAACTCCTGGACCCCTTCCACTTCCTGTACCCATTCCAATCCCTGTACCCCTTCAACATCCTGTACCCCCCGCACACCCTGTACCCCTTCCACATCCTGTACCCATACCACATCCGCTACCCCTTCCACTTCCTGTACCACTTCCACTTCCTGTTCCCCTTCCACTTCCTGTACCCATTCCAATCCCTGTACCCTTTCCGCTTCCTGTACCCCTTCCACTTCCTGTACCCCTTCCACTTCCTGTACCCCTTCCACTTCCTGTACCCATTCCACTTCCTGTATCCCTTCCACACCCTGTACCCCTTCCACACCCTGTACCCCTTCCACATTCTGTAACCCTTTCACTTCCTGAACCCATTCCACTTCCTGTACCCCTTCCACTTCCTGAACCCATTCCACTTCCTGTACCCCTTCCAACTCCTGTACTCCTTCCACTTCCTGTACACTTTCCACATCTTGTACCCCTTCCACTTCCTGAACCCCTTCCAATTCCTGTACCCATTCCAATCCCTGTACCCCTTCCACATCCTGTACCCATACTACATCCTGTACCCCTTCCACACCCTGTACCCCTTCCACATCCTGTACCCCTTCCAATTCCTGTACCCCTTCCAACTCCTGTACCCCTTCCACTTCCTGTACCCATTCCAATCCCTGTACCCCTTCCACATCCTGTACCCCTTCCACACCCTGTACCCCTTCCACATCCTGTACCCCTTCCACATCCTGAACCCATTCCACTTCCTGTACCCCTTCCAACTCCTGTACCCTTTCCACTTTCTGAACCCATTCCAATCCCTGTACCCCTTCCACAACCTGTACCCATACCACATCCTGTACCCCTTCCACTTCCTATACCCCTTCCAATTCCTGTACCCCTTCCAACTCCTGTACCCGTCCCACTTCCTGTACCCATTCCAATCCCTGTACCCCTTCCACATCCTGTACCCCTTCCACACCCTGTACCCCTTCCACATCCTGTACCCCTTCCACTCCCTGAACCCATTCCACTTCCTGTACCCCTTCCAACTCCTGTACCCCTTCCACTTCCTGAACCCATTCCACTTCCTGTACCCCTTCGAACTCCTGTACCCGTTCCACTTCCTGAACCCATTCCAATCCCTGTACCCCTTCCAACTCCTGTACCCCTTCCACTTCCTGTACCCCTTCCACATCCTGTACCCCTTCCACTTCCTGTACCCCTTCCAACTCCTGTACCCCTTCCACTTCCTGTACCCATTCCAATCCCTGTACCCCTTCCACACCCTGTACCCCTTCCACATCCTGTACCCCTTCCACATCCTGTACCCCTTCCACTTCCTGTACCCCTTCCACTTCCTGTACCCCTTCCACTCCCTGTACCCCTTCCACATCCTGTACCCCTTCCACACCCTGTACCCCTTCCACTTCCTGTACCCCTTCCACATCCTGTACCCCTTCCAATTCCTGTACCCCTTCCAACTCCTGTACCCCTTCCACTTCCTGTACCCATTCCAATCCCTGTACCCCTTCCACATCCTGTACCCCTTCCACACCCTGTACCCCTTCCACATCCTGTACCCCTTCCACTTCCTGAACCCATTCCACTTCCTGTACCCCTTCCAACTCCTGTACCCCTTCCACTTCCTGTACCCTTTCCACATCCTGTACCCCTTCCACTTCCTGTACCCCTTCCACTTCCTGTACCCCTTCCAACTCCTGTACCCGTTCCACTTCCTGAACCCATTCCAATCCCTGTACCCCTTCCACAACCTGTACCCATACCACATCCTGTACCCCTTCCACTTCCTATACCCCTCCACTTCCTGTACCCCTTCCACTTCCTGTACCCCTTCCACTCCCTGTACCCCTTCCACATCCTATACCCCTTCCACACCCTGTACCCCTTCCACTTCCTGTACGCCTTCCACATCCTGTACCCCTTCCAATTCCTGTACCCCTTCCAACTCCTGGACCGCTTCCACTTCCTGTACCCATTCCAATCCCTGTACCCCTTCAACATCCTGTACCCCCCGCACACCCTGTACCCCTTCCACATCCTGTAACCCTTCCACTTCCTGAACCCATTCCAATCCTTGTACCCCTTCCACAACCTGTACCCATTCCACATCCTGTAACCATTCCACTTCCTGTACCCTTTCCAACTCCTGTACCCCTTCCACTTCCTGTACCCATTCCAATCCCTGTACCCTTTCCACATCCTGTACCCCTTCCAACTCCTGTACCCCTTCCACTTCCTGTACCCCTTCCAATTCCTGTACCCCTTCCAACTCCTGTACCCCTTCCACTTCCTGTACCCATTCCAATCCCTGTACCCCTTCCACATCCTGTACCCCTTCCACACCCTGTACCCCTTCCACATCCTGTACCCCTTCCACTTCCTGAACCCATTCCACTTCCTGTACCCCTTCCAACTCCTGTACCCGTTCCACTTCCTGAACCCATTCCAATCCCTGTACCCCTTCCACAACCTGTACCCATACCACATCCTGTACCCCTTCCACTTCCTATATCCCTCCACTTCCTGTACCCCTTCCACTTCCTGTACCCCTTCCACTCCCTGTATCCCTTCCACATCCTATACCCCTTCCACACCCTGTACCCCTTCCACTTCCTGTACCCCTTCCACATCCTGTACCCCTTCCAATTCCTGTACCCCTTCCAACTCCTGTACCCCTTCCACTTCCTGTACCCATTCCAATCCCTGTACCCCTTCCACATCCTGTACCCCTTCCACACCCTGTACCCCTTCCACATCCTGTACCCCTTCCACTTCCTGAACCCATTCCACTTCCTGTACCCCTTCCAACTCCTGTACCCCTTCCACTTCCTGTACCCTTTCCACATCCTGTACCCCTTCCACATCCTGTACCCCTTCCACTTCCTGTACCCCTTCCAACTCCTGTACCCGTTCCACTTCCTGAACCCATTCCAATCCATGTACCCCTTCCACAACCTGTACCCATACCACATCCTGTACCCCTTCCACTTCCTATACCCCTCCACTTCCTGTACCCCTTCCACTTCCTGTACCCCTTCCACTCCCTGTACCCTTCCACATCCTATACCCCTTCCACACCCTGTACCCCTTCCACTTCCTGTACGCCTTCCACATCCTGTACCCCTTCCAATTCCTGTACCCCTTCCAACTCCTGGACCGCTTCCACTTCCTGTACCCATTCCAATCCCTGTACCCCTTCAACATCCTGTACCCCCCGCACACCCTGTACCCCTTCCACATCCTGTAACCCTTCCACTTCCTGAACCCATTCCACTTCCTGTACCCCTTCCAACTCCTGTACCCCTTCCACTTCCTGTACCCTTTCCACATCCTGTACACCTTCCACTTCCTGTACCCCTTCCACTCCCTGTACCCCTTCCACATCCTGTACCCCTTCCACTTCCTGTACCCATTCCACTTCCTGTACCCCTTCCAACTCCTGTACCCCTTCCACATCCTGTACCCATACCACATCCGCTACCCCTTCCACTTCCTGTACCCCTTCCACTTCCTGAACCCATTCCAATCCCTGTACCCCTTCCACAACCTGTACCCATACCACATCCTGTACCCCTTCCACTTCCTGTACCCCTTCCACTTCCTGTACCCCTTCCACTTCCTGTACCCCTTCCACTCCCTGTACCCTTCCACATCCTGTACCCCTTCCACACCCTGTACCCCTTCCACTTCCTGTACGCCTTCCACATCCTGTACCCCTTCCAATTCCTGTACCCCTTCCAACTCCTGTACCCCTTCCACATCCTGTACCCATACCACATCCGCTACCCCTTCCACTTCCTGTACCCCTTCCACTTCCTGTACCCCTTCCACTTCCTGTACCCATTCCAATCCCTGTACCCCTTCCACTTCCTGTACCCCTTCCACTTCCTGTACCCCTTCCACTTCCTGTACCCCTTCCACTTCCTGTACCCATTCCACTTCCTGTACCCCTTCCACATCCTGTACCCCTTCCACACCCTGTACCCCTTCCACATTCTGTAACCCTTTCACTTCCTGAACCCATTCCACTTCCTGTACCCCTTCCACTTCCTGAACCCATTCCACTTCCTATACCCTTTCCAACTCCTGTCCCCTTTCCACTTTCTGAACCCATTCCAATCCCTGTACCCCTTCCACAACCTGTACCCATTCCACATCCTGTACCCCTTCCACTTCCTATACCCCTCCACTTCCTGTACCCCTTCCACTTCCTGTACCCCTTCCACTCCCTGTATCCCTTCCACATCCTATACCCCTTCCACACCCTGTACCCCTTCCACTTCCTGTACCCCTTCCACATCCTGTACCCCTTCCAATTCCTGTACCCCTTCCAACTCCTGTACCCCTTCCACTTCCTGTACCCATTCCAATCCCTGTACCCCTTCCACATCCTGTACCCCTTCCACACCCTGTACCCCTTCCACATCCTGTACCCCTTCCACTTCCTGAACCCATTCCACTTCCTGTACCCCTTCCAACTCCTGTACCCCTTCCACTTCCTGTACCCTTTCCACATCCTGTACCCCTTCCACTTCCTGTACCCCTTCCACTTCCTGTACCCCTTCCAACTCCTGTACCCGTTCCACTTCCTGAACCCATTCCAATCCCTGTACCCCTTCCACAACCTGTACCCATACCACATCCTGTACCCCTTCCACTTCCTATACCCCTCCACTTCCTGTACCCCTTCCACACCCTGTACCCCTTCCACTTCCTGTACGCCTTCCACATCCTGTACCCCTTCCAATTCCTGTACCCCTTCCAACTCCTGGACCGCTTCCACTTCCTGTACCCATTCCAATCCCTGTACCCCTTCAACATCCTGTACCCCCCGCACACCCTGTACCCCTTCCACATCCTGTAACCCTTCCAATTCCTGAACCCATTCCAATCCTTGTACCCCTTCCACAACCTGTACCCATACCACATCCTGTACCCATTCCACTTCCTGTACCCTTTCCAACTCCTGTACCCCTTCCACTTCCTGTACCCATTCCAATCCCTGTACCCTTTCCACATCCTGTACCCCTTCCAACTCCTGTACCCCTTCCACTTCCTGTACCCCTTCCAATTCCTGTACCCCTTCCAACTCCTGTACCCCTTCCACTTCCTGTACCCATTCCAATCCCTGTACCCCTTCCACATCCTGTACCCCTTCCACACCCTGTACCCCTTCCACATCCTGTACCCCTTCCACTTCCTGAACCCATTCCACTTCCTGTACCCCTTCCAACTCCTGTACCCGTTCCACTTCCTGAACCCATTCCAATCCCTGTACCCCTTCCACAACCTGTACCCATACCACATCCTGTACCCCTTCCACTTCCTATATCCCTTCCACTTCCTGTACCCCTTCCACTTCCTGTATCCCATCCACTAGCAATACGTAACTGAACGA
>NW_024429994.1:0-542 GCF_017639785.1 Mesocricetus auratus
TGTATATTTTGTTTAAATTTCACATCATGTTCAATCTGATATATGTCTGTAATTTGTTAGAGAAACTATTTTCTGTCACTAAACTTTGTGTCAGAATGAAATACAGATGGTGCTTATAATCCTGCCAATCTCTAAAGTTTGCCTGTGTCAAATTTTGTTAGCCAAAGCTAAATTTTCTTGTTGATTTTTGTTTTAATATTAGTATCTTTGGGATTTTGTTGTGTGGATATTTATCACATTTGCCTTTCAGAATACTCCTTTGTGATCTGCTTTCTATTTCCTATTGAATTAAGTGTGTCTTTACCACTCAGTCTCTCTCTCCCTAACTGCGTGCACACACAAACACACACATCACACACACACCACACAAACACAGTTTTAAACCTGCAAGTCCTTGCACAAATATATATTCACAAATTAAAGTCAGAAATTTTAAAAATAAAATTTTCCCATGCATCTCTCCTACTTTCTTTTTGTCCTTTCTTCCTACTTTTGCTCTATCCCATTGCCAACCTAAACACATACCATCCACTTGCATTAAT
>NW_024429995.1:0-713 GCF_017639785.1 Mesocricetus auratus
CTGAGATCAAGTAAATCTTACCTATAAATAGCAAAGCACTTATTTTTTTTAATTTAACATGATGTTGTAGTTTGTGTGTATATGAGGGAGTGAAGGGATAGTTTGTACACATGTACAAAATTAAATGCATGCAGAGGTACGAAGAAGACATCAGATGCCTTAGAGCTGTAGTTACAAGAAGTTGTGTACCAGCTGATCTGGGTGATGGGAAACAAATTTGAGTCTTCTGAAACAGCAGTCCATGCTCTTAACCACTGTGCCCTCTCTTCAGACCCACAAGGTATAGTCTGATGGATTTATGAAAAAAATAAACTATAGGAAATCAGTTTATCTTTTTCTTGACAAGATAATGGCAACTGTATTTATGTTCAGTTGATTATTTAAAAGACAGACCTGACCCTTTTATTAAAAAAAAAAGAAATAATGTAAAAATAAAAAAATTGTAAGAAACCCTGAAAATCATTCCCCATTAACCAATAATTGTTTAGTGCCAGTTAAATGAGGAATATGTATTCAAGATCCAAACTAAATACAAAGGGATTTCATGGTTTGTAGGATTTAATATAATAAAAAGAAAATGGAAGAGATGTCATTGTAACATAGAATGTGAGTCAGCTCTTTAAAAGAAAACTTGTATTGACTTACAGCCCTGGGAAATTCAGTACTTTATCTTGGATGTTTATTTATTATGTGTACTTAGTAGTATGTGGAAG
>NW_024429996.1:0-27635 GCF_017639785.1 Mesocricetus auratus
TGTGGCAAAAATAAATAAATAAATAAATAATATTTCCTTTGAGGTATGAGACAAGCATCCGAAGATATTTATTATATTCGAAAAAATTCCTGAATAGCATTGCCATCTTGGATGGAGCATTGAAATCACAATTTATATGTTCAAACATCACTTTCTTTTTTCATGGATTCTGGGATAAGCTTATTCATTTCTATGTAATATGAAACATCATAGTGCCAATATTTATATGACCTCAGTATTGTGCTAAAAGAGCAGCACCATGAATCAAGAGTTGAAAAAAAAAAGAATGTTCCCTTTGACTTCGGATTCTCTTGTTTCTTCCCGGTTTTGTCAACCTATACCTGGTTTCTAACAGATGTCTTCCTCACAAGGATGCTGCATCAGCTATTGTAACATACTTACCTTGTTTCTTCTAAGATTCTAGCAGTGGCATTTGATTTCTAAGTATTTCTATAGGTTAATTATCATTTTCAGCTTTATTGGGGTATAATTATCAAACTAAATATGTCTTCAAGGGGTACAAGATGTTTTAAGATATGTCACAGTGGAATGACTAATACAATTAAACCACTTAGGATACACATCATCTCATAGTGGTTTGTTTTGGCAGTGAGGCTATTTAAGATCTCCAATAAATTTCCAATTAGTAACACTTAATTATGAACTGTGATCTTTACATTTTACCTTAGGTCATTGGTGCTTACTCAACTTAAAACTGTAAGTTTCTATTTTTATTTTTCAACCATGTCCTTATTTCCCTCACTTCCAACTCTTACCATGGCAGTGACTTTGTTGTGTATCAAGGAAATCGTGGAGTATTTGTCTGTTTCCAGTTATTTTGATGTAGTACAATGTATACCAGTTTCACTTGTGTTATAAATGGTAAGAATTGCTTATTCTTTCCTTTTTAGAGTTGAATGATGTGTGTGCTTGTGTGTGTGTGTTACATTTTCTAGTAGATTTGAGTCATTCCCAGATCCAAACTATGATAACAAACATTCAATAATGCTAGTATTCATATATGCTTAGGAGAAATAAAGAAACACCTTAGCCAAATATAGCAGTAAATTGATAAATTGCATATTATATTCTTTTTTATAAATTTTAATTTAAATTAATAACAATCTTATTTTACATATCATTCCCAGTTTCTGCTCCCTCACATCCTCCCGCATGCCCTAACGACCCCCCATCCCTTCCCTCATCTACTCCTCAGGGAGGGTGAGGATTTCCTTGTGGGATAATTAAAACCTGTCCTGTCATTTGGGCCTAGGCTCTCTGCCTTGTATCTAGGCTGAAAGAGTATCCCTCCATTGACAATGGGCTCCCGAAGTCTATTTGTGTACTAGGGATACATCCTGTTTCCACTGCCAGAGGCCCCATAGACTGTCAGTGCTCCTAACTGACACCGACCTTCAGGGGGCCTGGCTTGGTCCTTTGTTGTCTCCCTAGCTTTCACACTGGGGTCCAGGAGTTTCTACTTTCTCTGATCAGCTATCTCTGTGGGTTTTCCCAGCATGGTCTTGATCCCTTTGTTCATCACTCCTCCCATTCTACAACTTTGTTTCCGGAGTTTTGCTCAGTGCTTAAGTGTGAACCTCTGCTTCTGCTTCCATCAGCTACTGGATGAAGGCTCTAGGATAGCATTTAAGTTAGTCATCATTTTTATTACAGGGGAAGGGCATTTAAGGTAGCCTCTCCACCACTGCTTAGATTCCTAGTTGGGGTCATCCTTGTAGATCTCTGTACAATTCCCTAGTGCTAGATTTCTCTTTAAACCTCTAATGGCTCCCTCTCTTGGTGTCTCTTTTCTGTATCTCTTTTCTTGCTCTCCTCTATTCACCTCCCAACTCAATCTTCCTGATCCCTCATGTTCTTCTCTCCTCTCTTCTCCCCTCCTCCTTTGTCCTACCTCCCTCTCCCCTCCACCATGCTCCCAATTTGTTCAGAGGCTTGTTTCCCTTTCCCCTTCACCAGAAAACCATGTATGTCTCTCTTACAGTCCTCTAGTGTAGTAACTCTTTCTCCATGTCTAATATTTGTATATGAGTGAGTACATATCATGTTTGTCTTTCTGTGACTGGGTTACCTCACTTAGAATAGTTTCTTTTAGTTCCATCCATTTGCCTTCTACTTTCAAGATTCCATTGATTTTATTTTCTGTTAAGTGAGTCTCCATTGTGTATTGGCCTTTATGATGAGGAAACATGATAGAAATCGTAGCAAAAGGAAAATTTACATACTGAGATTAAAGCACTCTGAATGTTTTTGAATTACATCCCAAAGCTAAACAATCACAGAGACAAAAATTAAAAACTGTCTGTACAGTTTTCCAGTTCAAAGACATATGAGATGGAAATTGTCCATAATCTTTTATAAGATGCTCACAGAGAACAGATTGTCATGGCTGGGAAGGTAGCTCTCTGGTAAAGCACTTGTTTTGAACACTCAGATCCTCAGCACCTGATAAGAACAAATGAAGTGTAAAATAAAATCAAACACAACAAAAAAAGCTTTTATCTATGAAAAAGGACCTTTTTGCTGAAGAATTGATTTTTTTATTGGTTATTTGGGAACCTCCCATCAAGCACCGGATTGGACTCATTTCACAGTCTTCCCATGTCTGCTACACCCCACCCCCAACCCATGACCTCCTTACCCCAAGAGGAAGAAGTTCACCTTCTGTTGTCCACATATTCACTGGAGCATGTCCAATTCCTGGTGGCCAGGTCCCTAAGGGCATATGAAGGTTTCTCAGCCTCCATCCACACTAAGATCATCAACTGAGGAGAGCTATATGATGGCCAGAGCCAGCTCTCCCACAAGCACACCACTGCCTGTACCACAGTGCTGTGGGCTGGTGAGAGGTGAGGCCAGCTTGCCCCTGAGGGGCTGGACAAATGGGCAACATTTGTAAAAAGTGACATTGCTAAACTTAAACAGTTGTATAGGAACTGAAACTTTCATTCATTGTTGATAGCATGGTAAATGAAAAATAAACTAAACACATTCTTGACACACTTTTCAATAGGTATTCCTTGATAGTAAAACAAAATACTTAAAAAGCATGTTTACATAAAACTCTGCACCCAAATGTTCTCCTCTAGGTGAATGTATGAATACAACTGTAGCACAGACATATAATAGAACATTATGTAACATTAAAACAAATGAATTATCAAAATATGGAAAAACTTAAATTTCATTATTGAGTGAAACAGACCAATCCACAAAGCTGTGAACACTAAGATTTGAAATATAAGACATTTACGGAAACAGGGAGGCCCACAGAGACAGTAAATTGGTTTTAGAGGTCAGGGAGGAGGGTATGAATAGGTTAAGAAAGGAGGATTTCAAAGCACTTTTCCAGTTCTATATATTATCAAAAGTGTGAATATATGTACTTTTACAGATAAACACGCACACAAGATATGAAACTTAGAACTACTCTGTATACAACCCACAGACTTTGCATGATAATTGTGTGACTATGTTAGTTTACCAGTATTAGTGATGATCTCATGAGAACTCCCACATCTGTGTGGACAGGACTATGTGGGAAGCCTTTCCACATTATGGTGAGTGTGAATTTAAAGCTACCATAATATGGTGTCTCCATAGAAAATAACAATATGACATTGTGTGGTTCATTCATCTAACAGCCATTAAGTCTTTGTTGTACTTCAAATGGTAATGAGCTTGAATTTTGAGGAACTTGGATTTTTAATCTGGAAATGTTAAATCAAATGAGGCATTGTATTAGACTATGTTATAGAAAAAAGAGTTTTGATATATAATATACTATCTAAGGTCATGAACACCAAGGTAAATGTTACATGGTTGTCTTCAAAAGATCGTTTATTTCTAACAAATCCTCTTGAAATTGTCTCTATCCATGACATAAATATCACATTTAACACTTAAATGTAGGGTGTTTATCTTCAAGCATAGGTTAATGTTCAATCATAGTAGAATCACAATGGGGCATATAGGGAACGGTGGAAATTCCTATGTTCTGCATTAAAATGGGTAACACACCACTAGAGAATGGGAAGTTTAGCTATAAAATATCTGCTTATATCCTGACTTGGAATTATACTGCTCATAATTCATAGACAATTGATTTCACTTTCCTTGTATTTCAGTTGGAAAATCTATACATATAAAAATAATAGGAGGTTTCCCCACCAGTTTGAAATGTAACAGTCAATAACGTCTTAGGACTGAGAATGGATTTCTTCTACTCAAATACCAGTGAAATGCTGAGACAAAATAATGGAGAAAGTGGGAGTAAATATTCATCTGAGCAGAAATGCTTATAGATCCAAAAGCCAGTCGTTTCAGCAAACTCTACTTACTTAAATGTGAAATACAATGTGATTGTGGGCAGTGGCTAAAATTTGGTGCTCAAGTGACATATAAACTAAGGGCTGTGAGCTCTTCACACAGAGAGCTGTATAGTACATTCATCATTCATTATGAGAACAGCTGGAAAACAGCATGAGGTCTGAACTCAAATCAAGGGCATCATAAGAAGATAAAACTCCAGCCATGTCTCTCTCTTATCAGTTAAGCATCTACAGTAAAATATGGGGATCATTTCTCTGTTCCTAAACCTAGTAAAGGAAAGTTAAGGTGGTTTAATATCAGAGCTATCAGCTATATTTACTCTCATTGATTGTCTGACTTTTTGTATGTTTCCTGAAAATATACAATTAAATTGAGTTTTGAAGGTGCAATTCATAGTCTAAGAGATGATGGACATTTATATATTAATAAGTAGGAATAGGATTGAGTAGAATAAAACCTTGACAACAAAAGGGAACCTTTAAACTAAATATATTTTTAGAACACATTTGTCACTAACCCAGAACTGGAAAGTAAGGAGGAAGTAACATCACACATGTAAAGACATTAATCTAAGTCACCATTGTTGAGGCCAGGAAAATAAACTGATTCCCTTTCCTAGGAGCAGTCAGTTACTTCATTAAGGTCTAAGAGTGACATCTTGTGGCTATAAACCATCTTCCATGTCCTACATTTTGAGTTTCCAGAAAACATGTAGCTATTCTATACTGGTACGTAAGATTATATATAAAAACAATAAGCACATAAAACTAATATAAATGTTATGTTTCAATAATATTATAATACATAAGTTGAAACCAATTAAGACAGCTTTTTTCCTTTAAACTAACACTCAATCTAACTCAAAATGTAATACTTACAGAAAATATAACTAGTAAAGATTGTTTTGTTATTAATAATATTTAATATGAATGAACACAGTATGCAATGCAAATATGCTGGATGTGTTTTATTATAAAATTGATACATCCTACACAATGCTGTCCCATAGGCATTTTCTTAATTGGTGATTATTTTTGTAGTACACAGATAATTCCTGATGATGCCTCCTCTGGCCAGGGGTTCATGGGTTATATAAAAGAACAAGCTGAGAAAGCCAAGTTTCTGTAGGTCTTGGATGTTATCACAGTAATAGAGATCTCCCTTGAACAGTCAATATTTCCTCCAGCTCCATAATTCAGGTCATACACATAGTTACCACGGTCTGGGCATTTCCAGCAGAAAACCACATGTGTAATTCTGTCATTAGTGAGATGCAAACATTAGATTCATTCAAAAGTCTCAAAGACAGAAGAAGATATTTAGTTTGTCTGTGAATTTATATATTTCTCTGCCTGGATTTAGATGATGTCTGTACACAGAAGCCTTACTTAGTTATTTGATTTTTAAACTTTTATTCTTTTAGGAATTGTTAAATGAAAAGGAAAACTTTTTTCAATCTTTAAATTTTATATATGAAGAAGCTGGGGGACAACAAGAGTCATGAGGCTTTACCCACACACAAATAGATACAATCTTAGTTCTGATCTTGCTCTAGTTAAAATAATATATTCCAATCTTTCATGACTATAATTTAGAAACTTCCAGGTCAGTTCTAACTTAATTCTTCCACATCCTTTGTCTAATTTGTGTAGTTTCTTTGGGATTAGGGACTTGCCTTCAACTTCTGGTAGGAAAGCAAGTGAAATAGAATTTTGACTATATAGTTGGAGGAGTCTCTTGGACCCTCCTGATGAACAATGCAAGGGAAGCTTTCCTTGAGCCATACTATTTTTGTTTGTTTGCTTACTGTTTTTGTTTTGGTTGTTATGTTACACAGTATATGGTTCTTGAGGTGAGCATTTCATACTGTGTTATAACTCCACTTAAACTTGTGTGTGAATGCCTATGTGAGTGTGTGAGCACGTGCACACATGTGCATGTGCGTTTGTGTTGTATGTGTGTACAAATATATGTGATTGTAAGTAGGCTTATAAAGTAATTTTCCCTATGTCTTTTTCAAATATTCTTATTATTATTCATCTTTCTGTCCTCCGTATGTATCACCGTCCCTCTCCAGCTATATGTATGATTTTTACCCAGATTGAATCTAATGCAGAATGCTTTCCAGTTGACACAGAACAGACCATTAAATATATTAAAGCAAATCCATAGGTCTAATCTCTTAAGAATTTCTGTCTCTATGGGATTTAGGAAATACTATCAATATATTAATCCTTATAGTTAATTCTTTGCCTAGGATTTTGCAATAGTCACTGCTTAGGTAAAACATTGCCTTTAATCTCAACATTAATGCAGTGGGAAAGATTTTTGCCGTGCATTTGGCATATCATTACTCTTTATTTGACTTCAGGCCTTCCACAAATGAATATGAGCAATTGCTTTAAGGCTTTTTTTCTGTTTAGAGAAAAAAACAGAAAGTATTAATGAACAAAGGGAAATAGAGAGACAGAAAAAAATGAATTTTGTTGACTTGTGCCATGCTATGATCATTTACATTTTAAATAAAGACAAATAGTACATTTAAAGGCAATGTTCAGTCACAAGTTCAGCTAATGAAAAATTTACTGCACCCCTGAACAAACATTGCATGAATCCTTCTTAACCTTCAGGTTAAGAGAGGCCATGAGAAGGACAATTCATTGTGGGTAAGAAATTCTGTGCATGAGTTTGTTTCCACAACTCTGTTTTATATTAACATTAAACTATGTGTTAGGAAAATGGGCAGACATTTTCTAAATAAAATGTAGCTTCTACAAAATCTATTACAGAGCACTGGTCTAAAGTACATTTTCCTTTTCCTTTTTCTTTTTCTTATTATAGGTATCATCAGTGTGCTTCAGTAAAATAAAAAATTTGCTTTATCTGAATAGCTAGAAAAATAATTTCAAAAATAGATTTTAAACTAAAATTAATCAAAAGAGATGAAGGAGTTAATTTCATATTCATCATAGGAAAAATCCATCAGGAAGAAATATCAATTCTGAATATACATGCCACAAATATGAGGACACCCACATTCATAAAAGAAACATTACTAGAATTCAAATAACAAATTAATTCACACACATTTAGTGGGAGACTTCAACCCCACACTTTCAACACTGGACAGATATTCCAGACAGAAACTTAACAAAGAAACAAAGGAATTAACAGAAGTTATTACCCAATTGGATTTAACAGACAACTATAGAATATTCTACCCAAACAAAAAAGAATATACCTTCTTCTCAGCACCACATGGAACCTTCTCTAATATCAACCACATACTTGGCAATAAAGCAAACCTCAACAGATACAAAAAATTGGAATAACCCCCTGTATCTTGTCAGACCACCACGGCTTAAAATTATAATTCAAAGTCAACACAAATTGCAGAAATTCCAGAAATTCATTGAAATTGAACAATGCTCAACTGCATCACCCCGGGGTAAAGGAAGAATAAAGACAGAAATCAAAGACTTCCTATAACCCCTATGGAAATAGAAGCTGTCATCAAAAGTCTCCCAACCAAAAAAAAAGTCCAGGTCCAGATGGCCTCAGTGCAGAATTCTACCAGAAATTCAAAGAACAGCGTATACCAATTCTTCTCAAAGTGTTCCACACAATAGAAGCAGAAGGGTCTTTGCCAAACTCTTTCTATGAAGTTTCTATGAGGCTTCAATAACCTTGATCCCCAAGCCACACAAAGATACAACTAAGAAAGAGAACTTCAGACCAATATCCCTCATGAACATTGATGCAAAAATACTCAATAAAATACTGGCAAATCGGTTCCAAGAACACATCAAAACAATCATTCATGACGATTAAGTAGGTTTCATCCCAGGGATGCAGGGATGGTGCAACATACGAAAATCCATCAACATAATCCACCATATAAACAAGCTGAATAACAAAAATCACATGATCATCTCACTAGATGCTGAAAAAGCCTTTGACAAAATCCAACACCCCTTCATGATAAAGGTCTTGGAGAGATCTGGGATAACAGGGACATACTTAAACATAATAAAAGCTATATATAGTAAACCAACAGCCAACATCAAACTAAATGGACAGACACTCAACGCAATTCCTCTAAAACCAGGAACAAAACAAGGCTGTCCACTCTCTCCATACCTTTTCAACATGGTACTTGAAGTTCTAGCTATTGCCATACGACAACAAAGGGGGATCGAGGGGATACAAATTGGGAAGGAAGAGGTCAAACTTTTACTGTTTGCAGACGATATGATAGTTTACATCAATGACCCAAAGAACTGTACCAGGGAACTCTTACAGCTGATTAACACCTTCAGCAAAGTGGCAGGCTACAAGACCAACTCAAGAAAATCAGTAGCCCTACTATATACAGATGATAAAAGGGCTGAACGAGAAATCAGAGAAACATCACCCTTTACAATTGCCACAAACAACATAAAATACCTTGGGGTAACGCTAACCAAACAAGTGAAAGACCTGTATCGTAAGAACTTTGAATCTTTAAAGAAAGAAATTAAAGAAGCCCTCAGAAAATGGAAAGATCTTCCATGCTCTTGGGTAGGTAGGATCAATGTAGTAAAAATGGCAATCCTGCCAAAAGCAATCTACAGATTCAATGCAATCCCCATTAAAATCCCAGCACAATTCTTCACAGACCTTGAAAGAACAATAATCAATTTTGTATGGAAAAACAGAAGACCCAGGATAGCCAAAACAACCTTGTTCAACAAGGCAACATCCGGAGGCATCACCATCCCTGACCTCAAGCTCTATTACAGAGCTATAGTCCTGAAAACAGCTTGGTATTGGCACGAAAATAGACACGTAGACCAATGGAATCGAATTGAAAACACAGGTATTAACCCACACACGTACGAACATTTGATCTTTGACAAAGAAGCTAAAAATATACAATGGAATAAAAAAAGCATCTTCAACAAATGGTGCTGGCATAATTGGAGACTGGCATGTAGAAGAATGCGGATTGATCCATGTTTATCGCCATGCACAAAACTTAAGTCCAAATGGATCAAAGACCTCAACATAAATCCAGCCACACTGAACCTCTTAGAAGAGAAAGTGGGTGGTACCCTTGAATGATTTGGTACAGGAGATAGCTTCCTGAACATAACACCAGTAGCACAGACAGTGAGATCAACAATTAATAAATGGGACCTACTGAAACTGAGAAGATTCTGTAAGGCAAAGGACACAGTCAGCAAGACAAAAAGGCAGCCCACAGAATGGGAAAAAATATTCACTAATCCCACATCTGACAGAGGGTTGATCTCCAAAGTTTACAAAGAACTCAAGAAGCAAGTCTCCAAAACACCAAAGACCCTATTAAAAAGTGGGCTGCAGAACTAAATAGAGAGTTTTCAATAGAGGAGTCTAAAATGGCTGAGCGGCAATTGAGAAAGTGCTCAACATCCTTAGCCATCCAGGAAATGCAAATCAAAACAACTCTGAGATACCATCTCACTCCTGTCAGAATGGCTAAAATCAAAAACACCAATGACAATTTATGCTGGAGAGGATGTGGTGAAAGGGGGACACTCCTCCATTGCTGGTGGGAGTGCCAACTGGTTCAGCCACTTTGGAAATCAGTATGGAGATTCCTCAGAAAAATGGGAATAAACCTACCACAAGACCCAGCAACTCCACTCTTAGGCATATATCCAAAAGATGCCCATTCATACAACAAAGATGTCTGTTCCACTATGTTCATAGCAGCTTTATTTGTAATAGCCAGAACTTGCAAGCAACCTAGATGTCCCTCACCCAAAGAGTGGATAGAAAAAATGTGGTACATCTGCACAATGGAGTACTATTCAGCAGAAAAAAATAATGGAATCATGAGATTCGCAGGCAAATGGATGACACTAGAAGAAACCATCCTGAGTGAGGTAACCCAGCCACAAAAAGAGAAACATGGCATGTACTCTCTCATATGTGGATTTTAGACAGAAAAATAAAGGTCTTGAAGAGATCAGGGATAACAGGAACATACCTAAACATAATAAAAGCTATATACAGCAAACCAACAGCCAACATCAAACTGAATGATGAGAAACACAAGACATTACCTCTAAAATCAGGAACAAGACAAGGCTGTCCACTCTCCCCATACATCTTCAATATTGTACTTGAAGTTCTTGCTAGAGCAATAAGAAAACAAAAGGAGATCAGGGGATACAAATTGGAAAGGAAGAAATGAAACATTCACTACTTGCAGAAGATATAATAGACTACATAAGCTACGCAAGGAATTTTACCAGTGAACTCCTACAGCTGATAAACATCTTCAGCAAAGTGGCAGAATACAAAATTAACTCAAAAAATCAGTAGCCCTAATATATAAAGACAGTAAAGGGGATGAGAGAGAAATCAGAGAAACATCGCCCTTTACAATAGCCACAAATACCATAAAATATCTTGGGGTAACTCTAACCAAACAGGTGAAAGAACTGTATAACAAGAACTTTCATTCTAAAGAAAGGAATTAAAGAAGATATCAGAAATGGAATGATCGCCCAAGTTCTTGGATAGGTAATATACCAAAAATGGTAATCTTACCAAAAGCAATCTACAGATTC
Source organism: Mesocricetus auratus (assembly GCF_017639785.1). Lineage (NCBI taxonomy): Eukaryota > Metazoa > Chordata > Mammalia > Rodentia > Cricetidae > Mesocricetus > Mesocricetus auratus. The sequence continues at coordinate 10,950 of NW_024429996.1, forward strand.
AATGCAATCCCTATCAAAATTTTTCACAGACCTCAAAAGGACAATCCTCAACATTATATGGAAAAATAAAAGACCCAGGATAGCCAAAACAACCCTGTACAATAAAGGAACTTCTGGAGGCATCACCGTTCCTGACTTCAAGCTCTATTATTGAACTGTATTCCTGGAAACATCTTGGTATTGGCACAAAAAAACAGACAGTTAAACCAATGGAATAAAATTTAAGACCCTGATATCCACCCACACACCTTTAAACACCAGATCTTTGACAAAGAAGCCAAAACTATACCATGGGAAAAAAAGCATCTTCAACAAATGGTGCTGGCATAACTGGATGCTGGAAGGTAAAAGACTGCAGACAGATCCACGTCTATCAATATGCACAAAACTTAAGTACAAATGGATCAAAGACCTCGACATCAATCCAACCACACTGAACCTCTTAGAAGAAAAAGTGGGAAATACCCTTGAATGAATTGCCACAGGGGACCACTTCCTGAATATAACACCGATAGCACAGACACTGAGATCGTCAATTAATAAATGGGACCTCCTGAAGCTGAGAAGCATTTGCAAGGCAAAGGACACAGTCAAGAAGACAAAAAGGCATCCAACAAAATGGGAAAAGATATTCACAATCCCCACATCTGACATAGAGTTGATCTCCAAAATTTACAATGAACTCAAGAAGCAAGTCTCCGGAACACTAAAGGATCCAATTAAAAAGTGGGCCATAGATCTAAATAGAGAATTTTCAATAGAGGAGTCCAAAATGGCCAAGAGGCACATGAGAAAGTACTCAACATCCTTAGGCATCGGGGAAATGCAAATCAAAACAACTTTGAGATATCATCTCACTCTTGTCAGAATTGCTAAAAACAAAAACACTAATGACTGTTTATTCTGGAGAGGATGTAGAGAAAGGGGAGCACTCCTCCTCTGCTGTTGGGAATGCCAACTCATACAGCCACATTGGAAATCATTATGGATGTTCCTCAGGAAAATCGAAAATCATCCTACCACAAGATCCAGCAATTCAACTATTAGGCATATACCCAAATGATGTATAATCATACAATCAGAACATCTGTCAACTATGTTCATAACAGCCTTATTTGTAATAGCTAGAATTTGGAAGCTACCGAGATGCCCCTCAACTGAAGAGTGGATAGAGAAAATGAGGTACATTGTCACAAAAGAGTACTACTCAGCATGAAAAAAAAAGGAATCTTGAAATTTGCAGGCAAATGGATGGCACTAAAAGAAAGCATCCTAAGTGAGGTAACCCAGTCCCAAAAAGACTTACATGGTATGTACTCACTCATATATGGATTTTATACATGGAGCAGGGCATTGCTAACCTACAATCCCACCACCACATTGTCTGGGAAGCAGGGAGGACCCTAAGAGAGATATGCATGGTTACCCAGAGAACGGTTATAGGACGATATTCCTGATTGGATTGGGGGAAGTCACAGAAGGAGATGGGAGAAAGAGAAGGGAAAAAGCGAAAGGTTGAGCCAGGGTAATAGTAGAGGAGAGAAGCATGAGAGATATCATAAGAGAGGAAGGCATTTTAAGTTGGAGGAGAGATCTGAAACTAGTGAGACCTTCACAGATCTACAAGAATGACACCAGGATGGCATTAGTAGAAACCATCCTGAGTAAGGTAACCCAGTCACAAAAAGACAAACATGGTATGTACTCACTCATATGTGGATTTTACACATGGATTAGGGGAGTGTCAGCCTACAATCACAGAGCCAGTGAGGCTGGGAAACAGGAAGGTTACCAAGAGATAAGCTTGATACTCCTGAGAAGTGGAATGAGGGAACATCTTCTGAGCATATTGGTAACATCGGGGGAGGGAAGAAGGAACCAGGAAAAAGAGAGAGGTATAAGAGGAGGTTAGAAGAATGCATGCGGGAGCATGAAGGTTGAGTGGAGGTAAGAATAAAAGAGAGCAGCATGAGAGATAACATAATAGATGGAGTCATTATAGGTTTGAGGAGAGAGATGACACTATTGGGATATCCATAAATCTACAAGGATAGCACTAAGTGGCAAATTAAGCAATACCAAAGAGACTACCTTAATAGGCCCTCCTTGATGATATGGTTGATGACTACCTTATATGCCATCCTAGAACCTTCATCCACTGACTGATGGAAGCAGAGACCGACACCCACAGCTAAACACTAAACTGAACTCCTGGAACCCAGTGACAGAGATGGAGGAGTGATGAGCAAAGGTGTCAAGACTGTGCTGGTGAAACCCACAACGACAGCTGACAAGATAAGGAGGAGCTCTTGAAACCCAGACTGATGCCTGAGAGGCCAGAGGGGACTGATCCAGACTCCATGAATGTAGTGTCAGTGAGAATCCCTCAGAAATCTCTGGGGCCTTGAGTAGTAGTAGATCAGTGTTTACTATGAATTATGAATGAATTCTTGGAGCCCATTTCACATGGAGGGATGCACTCTCATCCTGGACAAGTGGGAAAGGGCCTAGGTCCTACCATGGATGAAATGACAGACTTTAGAGATCCCCACAAGTAGGGCCTCACCCTCCAAGGGGAATGATGTGGGGATTGGGGGGCTGGGCGGGCTGGTGGAGGGACAAGGGAGGAGAGGTGAGAGAGGGAGCTGGGGTTGACATGTGAAGCAAGCAAGTTTCTAATTTAAATAAAAACATATATTGAGGGGATAAAATGAATGACACCAACTTGTATTAAGGCTACCTTATGTGCCCTCCTATGATAATGAGAATGATGACCACCTTGTATGCCAGACTAGAATCCTCATCCATTGGCTGAGAGAAGCGGAGGCAGACATGCACAGCTAAAAACCAAATTGAACCCTGGAGTGATGAGCATATTTATCAAGATTGCAACATGTAGTTTTTCTCTGCCAGCCGTCTTGGATTTTCTCCGCAAGCCACTTGGGCTCTGCCACAGTTGCAGTCCCCAAATAACACACAGGAGGATATATTAATTATGAAGCTGGTGACCATTTGCTTGTTTCTTCCTGGCTAAACGCATAATTGAAAATATAAGTATTTCTCTTACCAGAGAAAAGGGTCAGGACATCTTACTTCTCTGGCTGGCTACATTGTCTCACTTTCCCAGAATCCTCCTTAACTCCTAGTCCCACTTATCTTGCTTCCCTATTGGGCAACAGTGCTTTATTGACATATACACAGGATTTCCCCATCATCTCCTCTTTTCTGTCTAAATAAAAAGAAAGGTTTTAACTTTAACATAGTCAAATTGTATATAACAGAACAGTTATCAAGTAAGACCATAGTTACAATATTTTGTTCATTAACATTTAGTACGATTTAAAGAAAGTATCATCTATCCTTTCTTTGTGAGTCTAAAATCTTATATGTAACTTATCTTTTATCATAACTAAGGAAAACTATGATTATAACTATCTGACTTCAACTCCATCAAAGACCACAGAAGGATAATATATAAACACTAGAACTGACAGAGAAGTCTTGACACCTGGACAGTCACCCGGAGTTCCTCTGTAATGTTGCAGCATCTGTCTTCAGCCCATAGGCCACAGTGTATCTGGAAGACTTCTCAGCAAAGCAGGAAATTTTAAGCTGTCCATCTGGAATGGCAGTCGGTCAGTCATTTTCTGGGTCCTGAGGAAAGTCTGGCAGATTCTCCGATGAAGCAGGAACCCTGTAGGACTGTTTGAGTTCAGTAGTCACTTTCCTGTGGGTCCTACATATCCAGTTTATACAGCAACAGTCAAGCAGTCCAGGCAAGAGCATTTCTTGCCCAAATGACTAATATTGCCATGTTGAAAGCAAACTCCATAACAAGTCTCTTCTATGCCCATCTTTCCCTCTGACGTAATTGGTGCTGCCAGGTGCAGACATTTCTCATTGTCAAGAAAAACCCTAAACCATTTTAAATGCCATTTTCTGAATGTCTTTGAAAGGTTTGAAGATTATCTATCTATCTATCTCAAATACATCTCTATATATCTAGAAAATCTAACCTCCCTAACTACAATTTCTGACTATTATAAGTAACTATCTATAATCTGTATTTAATTATGTATTACATTTTAAAAGATCAGCAGAAACACAATACTTAAATAAGTGGAGAAATATACATATCACAAAACTGACCTTGAATTTATATCAATAAATGAAAAACCATACCAATACAAAGTATTCATTTCCATACCATATTTCTCTTTTTACCATTAAAAAGAGATTGTTTGTGATCATTAACCAATTATAAGCAACCTCATTTAAATGTAAACTAAGATTTACAAAAAATATGGGAATTTGTATGTCGATCATTCCAAACTGCTTCCTGCTTGATGGGGGCACTGTTCATACCATCGGATCAAGACAAAACTCAAAAACCTTGGCCAAGTCCTTTTTTTGTAGTCTGTAAGTCTTCATCATCTTAACTGTCTTAATTGTTGGAACACCTGGCCCATTGCTGCCAGGGCACTTGGTTCATCAAACCACAGAAGCCTGAAAGGAATCCACAGCTTTCCATTTTCTTTGGAAACAGAAATAAAATAACTTTTACAAAGTAGAATATTCTTATACTTAAATTTTAAAGTCAAGGCATTTTCAAAAGATATAATTTGAATTAATTCAGCAGCATTCATAATCAAGTATACTTTAGCAGTTGTTCCTTTCTTAGCTATCAAAAAACTGAAAAACACAATAGCATACAGTATCGCTGTGTATTACCCATCATTACGTGGATTATTTATTTATCTATTATTACTCTATTTCTTTTACTTTTATTTATTTATTAATCTCACTGAAACAGGGTTTCTCTGGAAATCTGCCTGCCTCTGCGTCTGGAGTATATCCTATCGGCATGTGCCACCACATCGGTCTTCTCTATTTATTTATCATTATGCAGTTTCTTTTTCTCTTTCAATCCTATGTATATTTTTAAACACACTGTAAACCTTTAGAGGTTTTTCTTTATCCAACTTTGACTTTACTGTAAATCTTTATGTTTTTCTGGCCATGTGTTTTATCTGTTAAAACCTCAGCTGTTTAAACTGTAGTTTTTCCAAGATGGCAGGCATAAGCCTGACTCCAGCTCATCACTTCAGTCTATGCTGACATCCAGCAAAAGCTGCTGGCTTGGAGATGGGGTCACTTTCACTTCCAGCTGTATGTACACACCTTTCAATTGTTATCACAGCCTCTTAAAAAAAACTTGTTGGCTTTTTTTTTCCGATTATGCTGAGTCAGGAAGGCTCCCTTAAGTGAGCCATGTGAATCTCTGCTTGTCTTTAGCAAAACATAGCTCACCTGAGAAAAATGCTGCTTTAAAGAAGCTGTGCTTCCCTCTATTCTTTTGTTTCTAAAATCCCTTTGACACTTTTGTCGTTCTACGTGGAAATTCAATCCCACATGCTGACACCATTATGTAACTTGTAGTTTTCCTCTGCCAGCCGCTTTGGTTATTCCCTGCCAGCCACTTGCGCTCTGCCACAGTTGCAGTCCCCAAATAACACACAGGAGGATATATTAATTATGAAGCTGTTGACCTTGTTTCTTACTGGCTAACCCATAATTGTTAATCTAAGTATTTCTCTTACCAGAGAAAACGGTCAGGACATCTTACTTCTCTGGTGGGCTACATTGTCTCTGCTATGTCTCTCTTTCCCAGAATCTTCCTCAAATCCTAGTCACACCTATCTTGCTTCCCTATTGGCCAACAGTGCTTAATTGACATATACACAGGACTTCCCCATCACAAGATCAGGCTGGCAAAACCCATAGAGGCAGCTGACCTAAACTAGGAGGAACGCATGGATCCCAGAGATGACTGAGAGGCTAGCATGGGACTGATCCAGACATCCTCACTCCCCCAGCCAGGGTGTAAGAGAAGAGGCCTAGGCAATCTGTGGGGAGCTTTGGAGAGTAGATCAGTATTTATTCCTGGCATACAATGCACTCTGGGAGCCCATTCCACATGAAGGGATGCTCTCTCAGCCTGGACACATGGGGGAGAAGGTAGGCCTTGCCTGGGATGATATGAAAGAGTCTGAAAATCCATCATGGAGGCCCTTACCCTCTCTGGGGACCAGAGCGGGCATGGAGTGGGGTGGGGGGTCTGGTAGGATTGGGGGGTAGGGGAAGGAGGAGAGGGAGAGGAACTGAGAGTAACATGTGTAAAAACTTAAATAAATAAAAAAGCTAAAATGTATAAACTTCCCAGTGTTTTGAGACAGAATAATGTTGAATTCCATATTTAAATAATAGGATTAAATAGTTTAGACAGTATGGAAATACATAAATTTTAATTTTTATAGTAGAGGGTACAGGCATTTTTTCTATGGAGACATATTATTTCATGCTGTGATTATTAATTTTAATACCTTCAATTTTTAAACCTTTTTACCATTTTGTGGCTTCCTTTTTCTTTAAGAAATAAGTTTTCATTTTACATACCAAACCCAGGTCCCCCTCCCTTCATTTCCATTGCCCTCATATACTCCTCTGTGGGGTTAAAACCTTCCTTGGGGAGTCAACAAAGCCTAGCATACCAAGTTGAGGCAGGATCAAGACCCTCCCTCCTGTATCAAAGCTGAGCAAGGCATCCCACCACAGGGAATAGGCACCAAAAGCCAGTTCATGCACCCAAGATAGATCTGGATCCTACTATCAGCACACACACATACACACACCCGGCAATGGATCAAATCACATAATTGTCACCCACATGCAGAGGGCCTAGTTTGGGCCTATGCAGTTTCCCAGCTGTCATTCCATAGTTTGTGAGCTCCCATTAATTCAGGTCAGCTGTCTCTGTGGTTTTCCCCATCATGTTCTTGGCCTCCCTTGTACATATGATCCCTCCTACTTCTCTTCAACTGAATTCCAGGAGCTAAGCCCAGTGTTTGGCTGTGGGTTTCTGCATCTGCTTCCATCAGTTACTGGATGTAACTTCAATGATATCATTTAGGGTAATCACTAATCTTATTAAAAGGGAAGACCTGTTCAGACACTCTCTCCACTATAGGTCATCCTTGTGGATTCCTGGGAATTTATCCAGTACAATGTTTCCCCCTAACCCCATAATGGCTCCCTCTATAAAGATATCTCTTTCATTGTGCTCCCTTTCCATCCCTCCCCAAATTCAGTCATTTTAGCTGCCCATATTCCCATTCCCTTTCCCTCCCTTCTACATGCATTCACAGTTTACCCAGGAGATCTCAAAACTTTTTCTTCCTGGGACCTTCCATGTGAGCCTCTCTTAGAGTCCCCCTTTTTACATAGCTTCTCTAGATGGCCCTCAACAGAAGAATGTAGAAGGAAATGTGGTACCTTTAGACAGGAAATATTACTCAGAGGAAAAAAAAACAATGACATTTTACATTTGCAGACAAATGGGTGGAACTATATAAAAACCATCCTGTGTGAGGTAACCCAGACCCAGAAAGACAAACATAATATGTACTCACACCTAAGTGGATTTTGGATGTAAACAGCTCGCTTATGAACTGAGAGAAACATCTTTAAAATGTCTTCACCACCTGTGTTTACTCGTATGAACAAGCTTTAGTGGATAATTTAATTGTCCAGTGTTTACAACTGTGCAGATAAAAAGTTCTGACAATAGAAGGGAATTGTTCCCCAATGGAGCACCTCCAACTATGAAAATATTTTCTAAAAAGTTCTTCATTACAAATAAAATAAATGTAGATATTTCCATTCATTCATGGGGGAAATCAAACATTTATAGCTAGAATGGCTTTTGCTAGTGACCATGATAACAAACGATACCAAGAACCAAGAAGTGGCTTTCTCTAGGTAACTTTAAAAACTCATATTTTTTTCTAGAGTATATAGATAGGAGTATTTACTTAAAAACTATTTCTATTAAAAAATCAAAAGAAAATGGATTTTATTTTTCTGGTTATTTAATTTGTCTTATTTGATTTTTCTAAAGGCTCACCTTTTTGCTTCAGTTTTTACAATTGTCAATAATAGCTACTGTATAGGGTTGCCACAACATATTCTTCAGAAAGTTATGTTGAAAGGATAGTTGGAATTGAGTGGTTTAGATATAGTTTGGTTTTTCTCAACATTTTTGTTTGATGAATTTCTGTGACCAAGTTCCCCACATAATCCAAGCTTGTCTGGTATTTATTGTATATTTCAAGCTATCTGTGATCATAGAATTCAGCTTGCCTGGACTACAAAGTACGTGAGATACAGGCGGTTATCTCCACAGTGAGCAAGTAAGCTTTTGTGTGTAGCATTGTACTATATAATTCACATTTTCTGAGTCAGTCAAATAGAATTGGCTTTCTATGTACTCCATGATAGGTAAACCTAACTACTTAACGCAATAAAGGGGGGATTATTTTAAATTGCACATATTTAAGGTTACTACCTAATACAAGCCAACATTTTTATTGTTTTATGTGTAATAACTTCCCACTACATTAAGATTACCACATTCTAATCAGTGAATGTGAATGATTACAAGGGAAGACCTGTGTGTCAGAAATGAGTCATGTTTCCAAGCCAACTGTAATTACAAAGGCTATTGGTTAATATATCCTAAGTAGATGTTTAAGTGTCCCTTGAAGTGAAAACTACTATTATTCACAACTTAGGGATTTCTTAAGTGATTCTGGGTTCTACTTTGTACCTATTAGAACTCTGTCCACTGCTCTACAAGAACCTCAAGAAAGTCCTCTCTCCTACACCAACAACACTTCCTCAGAACCAATTCAACCTTCCCCAACAGCCTGCCTTCTCCTTGTCACCATATCTTGGCCTACAAGACATATGGATGCCCCATGTTCTATCAGAGGGCCCACCAACACCCAGTACCCAAGGTAAGCCCAGACTACCTCCAACAGCCCCCTCTCATCATCTCCATATCCTGGCCCAGAACACTGGTGGAATTCATCACCATATCCCAGGCCTCAACACAGGTAGAAGCTCCTTGCTTTACTAGAGGCCACTACTGCACCCAGGATTCCAGAAGACATGCAGGCCACCAGAATCCCAGGAGAGGCACCCTGCTGAACCAAAGGACACACCAGCTACCGGAACCACAGGCCCCTTGGGCAAGTAGACGAAAGAGGAAACAGAAACAATTGACTTCTGCATCTGTGCAATGGCATGCCTGTGCTCACATGAATATGATAATACTTTAATGTGTAAAAAAATAACAGCATAGCAAAAATAGAGGGTCACAACCCATTTTATGGGTTGTTTCGTTATTTCAGAGGAATGATGACACTGGGGTTGGGCGTGGAATTGTTAAACTTGGTCTTTGGACAGGTACTATTACCAGTTAGTGAAGGTGGGGAAGGGGAAAGGTTAGCCCCCAGAATAAGGCACTGTATCTGCTGGTTGGTTCAGCTTGTCTAAGTCATTATTTTGATGGTCACTTGAGATATGAACATAAAAGAGTATACTTCCACTGTGCTTCTATCTTAGGGCCTGTTGTCATTTTTTTCTTCTATGAAATTTTGGTTGCAAAGACAACAGGATTATAATTTAGTCTGCCAGACTGAGATGTCATGGTGTATTCTTGGTTATAGAAATACTCGTGTGGTATAGAGACTTTAGTTGGTAAATGTTCACACTGTGTGTGAAACCATGGTACATACTGAATAATCTCAATTACCTACAAATATGTAAACTTGCAGCATCTAGAAGTACATATCAAGCCTTTGACTGGCTAACTTTGTTCTCAGCTTCTTGTGTATTACTTCACTTAATGCACATATTTTTAAAAGTTTCTGTTAAAAACTTAAAACACACACACAGAGAAATAAAACAAGAAAAATCAAAAAGAACAAATTCAACTAAGAGAAGTAAATTTTAATATGAGATAGCCCAAGGCTTTACCAGAGAATTATCAGACTCTGCCATCTAGTGGAAGTGATAGTCTATGGCTATGAAAGATTTTTAATAAGCAAGTGTCCTAAATGTAGGCTATATGCATCCACATTTCTCCAAATTCAGAAAGGTGCAAAAACAGATGATACACCTTAGTTAGTTATTCTTTTCCAATTCTTCATGTGTCAAACAGTTGATGCTCAGGAAAAACTGTGGAATGAACATTGTTTTGACCAGGTACACAAAGTGTGCTTTGGGTTTGTGAAGAAAAAAAACACTTTTCTTCTTTTTCTTTCTATTTCCTTCATCTTCTTTTCATTTCATTTTTTCTATTACGTAATGTAATGTCTTTGAAAATAGTTTTTGACTCCCCCTAGACTTTAGTCTTGATACCTTATGTTATTTGGACAGTTTTAAGTGCTTTTCTAATCTGCTTGTATCTCTTTTCATCAAGATGGCTGTAAGTGGACATTTATCTAATACCAAGTCTGGTAACCTGAGTTAAATCCCCAGGACAATAAGTAGGGAACCAGGTCCTGCAAATTGCTCTCTCTCTCTCTCTCTCTCTCTCTCTCTCTCTCTCTCTCTCTCTCTCTCCAAATTGCAATTGAATTTCTCATGCATTACCACAGTATCTGAAGGCATGCACACAATAGTATGACAAATTACTTCATATATTTGAATTTTTTCTTTATGCTAACAATTTGTGTTTTATAAAAAAGTATGTATCCTGTCAGGTGCAGTTTAACTTGATGTTGTTTCTCCTTTCTTATTTTTAATTTCTCTCCTCTTCTTCTCTGCCCTCCCTTTTCTTGTTTTTCTTTGCCTCCCCTTTTACTTTCCCACACATTATAATTGTTAAATAACACTTAACTCCTTTCCATTTCTGTATCAATTCTTAAAATGTTACTTATTGATGAATAATCATAGTGTAACTCTTATTGTAGAAAGAATATTGTACATGTTCTTTTGAGATATATTTATTATGTATACAACGATCTATGTGCATGCAGGCCTGCAGGACAGAAGTGGGCACCAGATCTCTTTACAGATAGTTGGGAGCCACCATGTCGTTGCTGGGAATTGAACTCAGGACCTCTGGAAGAACATTCAGTGCTCTTAACCTCTGAGCCACCTCTCTAGCCCCCTGAACACTATCTTTATGCTATTCCAATTATGTATTCTTACTTCCATCTCTCTCATAAAATTTGTTTTACAAAGATCCTTTCCAAGCATGAACTTCCTTCGTTCTGGAATTTACAAGAACTTTTCCAAGGACACTGTTCAGAGAAGCATTTTGTGGCAAGAGACTTCAAAGGAGTCAGCTTGACTGCTTTGAGTTGTGTCTAGAAAAAGTTGTTAAAAATTCAGAGAAATGTAAAAAGAGAAAAGGGTGAGGACAAGCTGTATCTCCCATAGTAGTTTGCCACTGATTTGGCTCCTATGAAGTATTTAGACGTAGGTCTAGGGCATTGCTTGATAATTTAGATTGGGCTCGGTGTGCTGCAGGAGAACTTCAAGCTGCTTTAAGTCTGATTCCACCATTTTCTAACTTCCTCTTACTTCTTATGTATAATCTCTCCCCACACATGAAATAGATTGCAGACCATGGACAAAATTAAAAGTCAGATTGGTTTTTGAGCCAAGGGTCGGGAAATGAGAACTGTTCGTAATTATAATGGATGGGACCAGACATGCGAATATAGTCTAAAGTTAAAATTTCTTGAAGATTATCAAATTCATCAGACACCATCTCAACTAAATTTGGCTAGAGAATAATTGGTAACATGTACTTTGTGTTAGTTTTTTAAATTCTATCTTTCTTTACTAATTTTATATCATAGAAGATATCAAACAGTCAAAGCAATATTCAGGAGAAAACTGAATCATTATGATTCCTATTTTAACCACTGTGAAACTCCAGGAATATATACCTATATATAGACTAGTGAGAAGAAATAGAGAACTCTGAAAAAAAAACAATAAGCTTCTATAAATTGGTTTCTATAAACCCCCTTAAAACATACAATAAAAATATACTATTTCTATATAAAGTGTGAGAAATGTGGATATCAACATGCAAAAGAGTAGTATTAGATATTTATTTTGAAGCATTTAAAAATATAAATTCTAAATTCTTTAGAAACTAAAGATAAAGTTATGATGAATCCTCCAAAATTCAGATTGACTGTATGGAACTTGGTGATTTTAGAGAGTTGGGATGTTACAGATTCAAGACTAAATTACCCGTGTCTTTCTTTAAGCCCGTTAATACCCTACAAACTGATGGAAATTGAATAATGAGCAATTGCACCATTCCTGGGTCAAATAAGAAACAAAAATGAAATTAAAATCTTCCTACAATTCAATGAGAATGAAGATACAACATACCCAAACATGTGCAATACGTTGAAAACAGTGCTAAGAGGAAAGTTCATAGTACTAAGTACCCACATGAAGAAACTAGAGAAGAGTCACACTAGAGAATTAACAGCACATTTGAAACTTTAGAAAAAAATGAAGCAAACTCACTCCAGTGCAGCAGATGCCAAGAAATTGGTAATTTGATAGCTGAAATCAATAAGGTAGAAATTAGGAAAACAATACAAAGAATCAATGTAACAAACAGTAGGTTCTTTTAGAAAATCAGCAATATAGACAAATCTTTATCCAAACCTTCCCAATGGCAGAATGTGAACATGAAAATTAACAAAATCAGAAATGAAAAGGAGGACATAAAAACAGACACTGAGGGAATCCAGAGAATCATCAGGTCACATTTTAAAAACCTATGCTCTACAAAATTAAAATTTAAATGAAGAACAAAATTAAATGAAGAACAGATAAGCAACTTAATAGTCCTATAACAGCGAAGGAGATAGAAGCAATCATCAAAAGTCACCCAACCAAAAAAATCCAAATTTTACCAGAAATTAAAAGAGCAGCTTATACCAATTTTCCTGAAAGTATTCCATGCAATAGAAGCAGAAGGGTTTTGCTAAACTCTTTCTAGGAGGCTTCAAAAACATTGATACCCAAGCCACACAAAGGCACAACTAAGAAAGAGAACTTCAGGCTAATACCCATCATGAACATTGACGCAAAAATACTGGCAAATGGAATACAAGAACACATCAGAAAAATAATCCAACATGATCAAGTAGGCTTCATCCCGAGGATGCAGGGATTGGTCAACATGTGAAAATCCATCATTGTAATCCACCATATAAGCAAGCTGAGAAACAAAAATCACATAATCATCTCACTAGATACTGAAATATCCTTTGACAAAATTCAACACCCATTCATAATAAAGGTCTTGGAGAAATATGGCATAACAGGAACATACCTAAACATAATAACAGCTATATACAGAAAACCAACAGCCAACATCAAATTAAATGGACAGAAACTCAATGCAATTCCTCTAAAAACAGGAACAGGACAAGGCTGTCCCTTCTCCCCATACCTCTTTAATAACGTTCTAGCTAGAACAATACGAAAACAAAAGGAGATCAAGGGGATACAAATTGGAAAGGAAGAGGCTGAACTTTCACTATTTGCAGACGATATGATAGCTTACATAAGTAACCCAAAAAACTCTACCTGGGAACTCTTACAGCTGATAAACAGCTTCAGCAAAATGTCAGGATACAATATCAACTCAAGAAAATTAGTAGTCCTACTATATACAGACAATAAAAGGGCTGCAAAAGAAATCAAAGAAACATCAGCTTTACAATTGCAACAAACAATATAAAATATTTGGGGACAACACTAACCAAACAAGTGAAAAACCTGCACAGCAAGAACTTTGATTCTTAAAAGAAAGGAATTAAAGAAGACACCAGAAAATGGAAAGATCTCCCATGCTGTTGGATTGGTAGGATTAGCATAGTAAAAATGGCAATCTTGCAAAAAGCAATCTACAGATTCAATGTAATCCCCATGAAAATACCAGCACAATTCTTCACAGATCTTGAAAGAACAACACTCAGCTTTATATGAATAAACAAAAGACTTAGGATAGTTCAACAAATCAATGTCCAGAGACATCACCATCCCTGACTTGAAGCTCTATTACAATAGTTCTGAAAACAGCTTGGTATTAACACAAAATAGACAGGTAGACCAATGGAATCAAATTGAAAGCCCTGATACTAACTCACATACCTATGAACACTTGATTTATGACAAAGAAACTAAAAATATACATTGGAAAAAGGAAAGCATCTTCAACAAATGGTGCTGGCATAACTGGATGCTGGACTGTAAAAGACTGCAGATAGATACATGTCTATTACCATGCACAAAACAAGACCTCAGCATAAATCCATCCATGCTGAAACTTTTAAAAGAGAAAGTGGGAGATCCTCTTCAACGAGTTGGTACAGGAGACCACTTTGTAAACATAACACCAGTGGCATAAACACTGAGATTGACAATTAACAAATGGGACCGCCTGAAACTAAAAAGCTTCTCTAAGGCAAAGGACACAGTCAACAAGACAAAAAGGCAGTCCACAGAATGGGAAAAGATATTCACTTACCCCACATCTGACAGAAGGCTAATCTCCAAAATTTACAAAGAGCTCAAGAAGGAAGTCTCCAAAACACCAAAGGATCCAATTAAAAGGTGGGGTACAGAACTAAACAGAGAATTCTCAATAGAGGAGGCTAAAATGGCCAAGAGACACTTAAGAAAGTGCTCAACATCCTTAGTCATCAGGGAAATGCAAATCAAAACAACTCTGAGATACCATCTTACTCCTGTCAGAATGACTAAAATCAAAAACACTAAAGACAATTTATGCTGGAGAGGATGTAGAGAGAGGAGAACACTCCTCCACTATTGGTGGGAGTGCCAACTCGTACAGCCTCTTTGGAAATCAGTATGGGATTCCTCAGGAAAATGGGAATTAATCTACCACAATTCCCAGCAATTCCACTCTTAGGCATATATCCAAATGTGACAAATTCATACAACAAGGGCATCTGCTCGGCTATGTTCATAGCCGCATTATTTGTAATAGGCAGAATCTGGAAGCCACCTAGATGCCCCTCAACTGAAGAGTGGATAGAGAAAATGTGGTACATTTATACAATGGAGTATTACTCAGCAGAAAAAATAATGGAATCTTGAAATTCGCAGGTAAATGGATAGCACTGGAAGAAACCATCCTGAGTGAGGTATCCCAGTCCCAAAAGACAAACATGGTATGTACTCACTCATATATGGATTTTAAACATGGATCATGAGAGTGCCAATCTACCCTTCCACTGACAGAGAGTCTGGGAAACAGGAAAGAATCTAAAAGATATGTATATATGCATAGTACCCAAGAGAAGAGGATTGAGAGAAGATCATCTGAATGGATGCGGAATATGGCGAGGGGTGGGGGGAGTGGGAGCTGGGAAGAAGAGAGGGGGAGAAGAGGAAGAGAGAGTAGGTCATGGGGGAACAGGAAGTTTGAGTGGGTGGGGGTAGAATAGGGGGAATAGAGGGTATCATAGGTTAGAAGACAGATCAGGCACCAGAGTGACTTCTAGTGATCTAAAGGGATGATACCAATTGGCAAGCTAAGCAATAGTGGAGAGAACACCTCGAATGCCCATTCCTGATGATGAACTTCATGTCTATAACCATCCGGGAGCCTTCATGCAGTGACTGTTGTAAACAGAGGCAAACACACACAATTGAGCACTGAACTAAACCCAAGGAACCCAATGACAGACAGAGAGGAGGGATGAGCAAATTGGCAAAGAATGGGCTGGCAAAACCGGCAGAGACAGCTGATCTGAACAGGGGAGAGCTCTTGGACCCCAGACCGAAGGCGGAGAGGCCAGCATGGGACTGATCTGGACCCCCAAATGTGAGTGTCAGTGAGAAGGCCTGGGCAACCTATGGGGCCCTGAACAGTAGATCAGTGTCTATCCCTGGAATACAAACAGTCATCGTGTGCCCATAGCCTGGACTCTTAGGGGAGTGCCTGGACCCTTCCCTGAGTGAAATGAGAGACTCTAGATATCCCCTATATGGAAGGAATTGGCAATAGGGTGGGAGGCTGGGGGGAAGGGGAGTGCGGAAGGAGGGGAGGGAGAGGGAACTGGGATTGACATGTAAAACAAGCTATTTAAAATGAAAATAAAAAATTATAAAAAAAAACAAAAAAACAAAAAAAGAAATCCAGTGACAGAGAGGGAGGACTGATGACCAAAGGGATTAAGACTGGGCTGGTTTAACCCCCAGAAACAGCTGACCTGACAAGGGCTAGCTCTTGAATCCCAGGCTGATGCCTGGGAATCCAGCATGAGACTGATCAAGACCCCTTGAATGTGGGTGTCAGTGAGGAGGCCTAGGTAATCTACTGAGCTTTGGGTAGTAGATCAGTATTTACCCCGGGTATACAAATGGACTTTGGACTCCCATCCTACAATGAGAGATGCACTCTCACCAGGAAACCTTGGGGGAGGGGCTAGGCTCTGCCCTGGATGAAATGAGAGACTATAGACACCCCCAGGGAGGGCCTCATCCTTAAAAGGAACTTGTTGGATCCATTAGAAAGACACACAGTTGGGGAAATGAGGGGATATTGGGGGGGTTGGTGGAAGGGCACAGGAGGAGGGGAGGGAAAGGGAGCAGGACCTGGAATTGACATGTGAAGAAACCTTGTTTCTAATTTAATTTTAAATTTAAAAAGAAAAGAAAGAAAAAAACAAGAAAGGCACACATAAGTGTTGGTCATCCAATGTCTTGAGACACTTCAAATTCCCCTAAAGGTGTGACGTAAATCCACAATTTGTAGAAGGAACACAC